>NW_013673854.1:29758-32995 GCF_000517525.1 Limulus polyphemus
AACTACCAAATCAACACAACTTGACACAGTGATACAGGATGACCTGAGGAAAGTCGTGAGGGGTGGGGGACCTCCATCTAATTTCATATCTAATTTCGGATAAACTACCAAATCAACACAACTTGACACAGTGATACAGGATGACATGAGGATGGTCGTGAGGGGGGTTGAATCCCCCATCTATTTTCTTATTGATAGAATTCTTGAAAACAGTGTCTTTCTTTTCAGTATTGGTACCTTTATGTATTTTTATTGCACTTTTAATGTCTATTATGTTAAGAAGAACAATAGAAGCACAATTTTCTATCCTTTGTTATAAACGAGCTTTTATTTCACCTGTTCAACGGACGGCTACTCCAGTTAGTATCTAATAAAACAAATCGTACAGATGTTTTAATAGTTTAGCATGTCTCGTCCGCTTTCGCCGCAAAAAAACAAATAAATAAAAAAGTCCAAACACAACGATAAGTGTATTCTCTCCAACTTATAACTTGCATGTTTACATTTCATTTGAGTTGAACAGAAAAACATTCATCTTCTGACTTAGTCCTGCGTTTCTGACATGAGATCTATACAATGATTGGATGACAGGCTTTAAGGTAAGGTACTTAGGAGTAAAGCAGATCGGGTGGTGGTGGGGGTGAATATAGAGCGTTGAGACGGCAGGAGTCGCAGAACAATTTATTCGTGGAGAGTTCTTACTCTGAACTCCTTTCAGAGCAACTACCCTCCCCATCACCCCACACTCGTTGCCACAAACTATATTCCATTCCCCCCCCCCCATACAAATTGCCAATAATAGCGTAGCTATTGTTGGCATGTTGGATGTCAGTGGTGGGGGTAAGAGTAAAGATGTCCTCTTGTGGTTCTTACAAAAAGCTAAGGGTCAAGAACCAGTCTGATATATCTGTTTATTAAACCGATATCCAAACACTGAATTATCGGTAAATTTAGTGCCTTTCGTACTGATTGTTTGTTTGTAGTTAAGCGCAGAGCTACATATTGGTAAATCTGTGCTGTGCCCTACCCACGGGTATCGAAACCCGGATTCCAGCGTTATAAGTCCACAGACTTACCGTTGTGCCTCTGCGCTAGCCATCTCTAGTTTACCAGTGATTGACTACAGGGAAGGCAGATAGTCAACAACACTCTTTTACCAACTAATAGTGGAATTGACCGTTACATTATAACACCCCTACGACTGAAAGAACGAGCATGTTCGGTGTGACGGGGACTCGAACCCACGACCCAGATTGCGAGTCGAGCTCCTCCTAACTACCTGGCCATGACGGGCCTGAAAATAAAAATATTTGCACATGGCAGTGATTTTTACTCCTCTGAGGATAAGTTAATTTAAAGTTTGTGTGGGAGACGAAAGGTAAACATGAGAGTTAAGTTATTAAAGACCCATTTCAGTATTAAGCATGTGCCGATACAGCGATAACGCAGTATTAAACACTTCTCGATGTGCCTATACAGCTATAACGTAATGGCTGTCCATAATATCAGATTATTACAGGTGTATAAACCACTGTGAGGAGGAGATAATGAGACTTCGGCGCGAGCTTCTTGATAACAACTTTCATTATTTGTTTTGCTGCACTGATGAGCCGTGAATTCGGTGAAACTAGTCTGTTGCAGAAGAAGTTGTAAATTAGAGAATAAATAGGCCTCTACATCATATTTTCTTCACCGAAATTCACGCCTTGGTGAAGAAAAGAAATTATAAAATTAATAAATAACCAGTTATTTCACTGTCTAGTAATAGATGATTATCTGTGACAGTATATCACAAGTTATTGAAACATCTAAAGTATTCTAGGTCAAAGTTGTCGAGTAAAGGTCAAAACCAAGCAACCACTACTATTGTATTTTATTTAATGCTACACCCAACAACCCAAGTTTAAAATAATGTGGTGTTTTATTTTTATATTAACGGTTTATATTAACACAATAACGGTTAAGGATGTAGCTACGTGTTTCACTAGAAGCAGTTAGTTCTAGTAATATGCTTGTAAGAAACATAATAACGGTTAAGGATGTAGCTACGTGTTTCACTAGAAGCAGTTAGTTCTAGTAATATGCTTGTAGAAACATAATAACGGTTAAGGATGTATAGCTAGCTACGTGTTTCACTAGAAGCAGTTAGTTCTAGTAATATTGTTGTAAAAACATAATAACGATTAAGGATGTAGCTACGTGTTTCACTAGAAGCAGTTAGTTCTAGTAATATGCTTGTAAGAAACATAATAACGGTTAAGGATGTATAACCAGTTTCGTGTTTCACTAGAAGCAGTTAGTTCTAGTAATATGCTTGTATGAAACATAATAGCGGTTAAGGATGTAACTACGTGTTTCACTAGAAGCAGTTAGTTCTAGTAATATGCTTGTAGAAAACATAATAACTGTTAAGGATGTATAGCCAGCTACGTGTTTCACTAGAAGCAGTTAGTTCTAGTAATATGCTTGTAAGAAACATAATAACGGTTAAGGATGTATAGCCAGCTACGTGTTTCACTAGAAGCAGTTAGTTCTAGTAATATGCTTGTAAGAAACATAATAACGGTTAAGGATGTATAGCCAGCTACGTGTTTCACTAAAATCACAACATAACCGTTATCATTAATGAAAGGAACGTACGATACTATTCGTTACTTTTAAACTCTGATGTTTGGGGGTATAAATTCTTTGCGAGAGGAGAGGGATGAAGAGCAGAAAAGGGGTGTTCTTTCTACACTTGGGATAATATTGTTAAGTATGAACGGTTATTAGCGTTATAATGAAATAAACATTTCTGACTTATTTTCAGTTCAAACTTAAAATCGTTCTAAATAATTTGAAATAACCATGTAACAAAGTGTTAAAATGACTGCGTACATGTGAATGTTAACAAAACCGAAACTGTATTTTCTTTCATTTTATTTTGCCTCTTGGTTCACGTGTACATCACCTTGGCTCTTGTTCAATTACCTTCAGGAAAATCCGTAACAGAAAAAAAATTATATTATTGTTTATATTTCCGGGTAATGGTCAGAAATGTTACATTATTGTTTTTTGGGGGGTTTGAGGTGTGACTTGTATGTCCTTACATATCCCCCCCAGTGGCACAGCGGTATGTCTACGGACTTATAACACCTAAAAACTGAGTTTCGATACCCGTGGTGAGAAGAGCACAGATAGCCCATTGTGTAGCTTTGTGCTTAACTTCAAACAAACCTTAGATAAATCGGTTAGTGG
>NW_013673854.1:33944-35794 GCF_000517525.1 Limulus polyphemus
CCTCGTGTAGCTTTGCGCGAAATTCCAAAAACAAAAAACATATAGAGTTACAACGCTAAAATCCGGGGTTCGATTCTCCGCGGTGAACAGAGTGCAGATAGCCCATTATGTAGTTTGGCACTGAGAAAACAAAAGCAAAATAAAATTGTTTAAATACCAATGGTGTGTTTGTTTTAGAGCAAGGCCACACTGAGCTACCTGCTTTATTCACCGTGTGGAATCGAACACCGGGTTTTAACGCTGTAAGACCGTAGACTTACTGCTGTCCCACTGGGGACTACCAATTGTTTAAACGCGAAGAATACGTTTTGGGAGTGGGTGGGAGGAGGAATATTTGTGTTTCGTCTAGTTACAACTTATAAACGTATTTGATTTTATTTAAAGCGCGAAGCCACGCGTGGAGCTGTCTTCGCTGTGCCTACTGCATTTAGGCTTTCAATGAGAAGTTTTTATCTGTGTGTAACTACATTACAGTAAGTGTTCTTTATTTCTGCGCAAAGTTGTATAAAGACATCAACTTTTTACAATAAAATTTCAACGACAGTAAATGGAACATGCCAAGCTTATAAGATCATTAAAATCTATGTAATAGCCGTACGTTTGGTTCCCTGAACCGTATCAAAAGGAACATAACGATAACAAAAACAAGCTTCACAACAAAAGCAGGCTCGTCCCCGCTCCGCAAAGTCAACACATTTTAACACCAAGAACGTCTTAATTCACTACCGCGTCGGATAATCAAAACTCTTGTAACTCTCATTTAATTCTAAGAACTCGCGAGCGAATGTAAAGGAGAATATATTACAATATGTCAACCACACTACAATATTCAGTGCCGATGAGGCCTTTCGCTCAATTCCAGTGCTCATCAAGCAGGTTAGAATACGCTAAACAAAGTAATGGTCTAGTCGCTGTATATATCAGTTGTCATGAACAACACCTGTTATGGTGTGAACAATATTCAGTGCCGTGAGGCCTTTCGCCCAATTCCAGGGCTCATCAAGCCGGTTAGAATACGCTAAACAAAGTAATGGTCTAGTCGCTGTATATATCAGTTGTCATGAACAACACCTGTTATGGTGTGAACAATATTAATCAAATGAATTGTATTTATTATGAATTTTATTTAAGCAATTTACAAATCAGTTTTGTTAGGTAAGAATTAAACGCACAACATTGTTAATTTTATCGCTATTTATTTATTATTATTATTACTTTATTTGAATTAACTTTAATATTATTCAGATCAACTAGTCTATTTGTGCCAGGAGTGGGTCATCTAATCAAAGTACCAACGGGAGAAAAGTACATTAGTAATTAGATAAGCTCATTTCCACATGTCAGTCGAAATTTATTCTAATTGGGCGTTTCTGGCTTCGTGGTATGAGTCATGAGCGTCTTGACCTAGAATTACTCGTTTGTTAAGTCGTATATTGTTCATAGAAAAATTAACCATTCGAAAATAATAAATACGTCATACCAAAGCACCGCCATTTTTTATTCGCGAATGACGTCACTTCCGGTTACGATAAGAAATCGCTCTATGTTTTATTCTCGCCACCAGGCGCTAGTGTTGGATTAAGGATTTTTTTTTTTAAAGCGACGAGCTTATGACTACCGGTAGATGGCGATTTCGTTCTCTGAATGTGAAAATACACTAATAATACTTTATTTATTTATTTCTTAATAAGTAAATATATTTAACAACTCCACGTTTCACTAGAATTATATGGTGGCAAGCTCTAAATAGAATTCAATGTGTCACGGGCTACAATATCACTAATGATATCTCGTCATTAAACAATAATGTAATGGCCATCAACACTACATAAGAACGATTCTATTCGAGG
>NW_013673855.1:0-11509 GCF_000517525.1 Limulus polyphemus
CTGTATATATATATATATATATAGATATGTATGTGCGCGCATGTGTTTGTATATGTGTGTTTGTATAATTATGTGTGTGTATATATTTGGGTGTATCTCTGTATATATATATATATATGTATAGATATGTGTGTGTGCGCGCGCGCTTGTATGTGTATATATATATATATATATATTGTTTGTAAGTATTGTTATACACGTATATTTGTTACATTGTCACGTCACGCGACCTTCGATTTGGAATGTTTTCGTTTACGGATTTACTGTTCAGTTAGTGATACCAGAAGAAGAGAATTGTCCGGAAACGTTGTATCCACAATTATATATATGTTAATATATATATATTAACTCCTTAGTGGTTTCACCTATAACTTATTTCTTTTTATCTTTTTCAACAATCACTACGTGTAATTTCCTACACAGTTAAATACAAAGTGTTGTCTAGTTGAATTCTGACCTTTGTTGAAGTTGCTCATAACTATGGTAAGGTTCTTAGACTAGTTTTAAACTTTGTCATGTCTAGATAAAAGTTATTACTCGAAGCAATTCCTATCAAGCAGAACTTTGCATTACATTCAGAAGAAGGGAGTACACAAACTATGCTTGCTTGCAATTACTATTACACAAAAAAACAACATTATCTGCAGAAAAACGAAGTCCATGCAAAAGGAATACATCTATTCTAAATTGGATAACCTAAGGTAAAAAGAACATAGTCGTAGCCTTAAAGCCGTAATAAGTACCATCGAAAAATTGTAACAGCAGCATGTTGTAGACCTAAAGCCAATAACAAAACTATCATTGGTAGATCTTAATTGGGATCAACTCTAAGCCTAATATCGTTAAACACTACAATAGAAAAATTTTAAATGCAATATGTTGTAGGCCTTAAAGTAAAAAACAAAACTGTCGTCAGTAGATCTTAAATGTAATCAGCTCTAAGCCTAAAGCTGTAAAAACTACAGTTGAAAGATTTTATATACAATATCTTGTAGGCCTAAACACAAAAAATAAAACAACCGTCGGTAGATTTTAAATGCCATCAACTCTAAGCCAACAATAACACTACCTTCGACAGATCAGAAATATGATCAACTGTTAACCTAAAACCGTAAAACACTACTGTCAAGAGATTTTAAATGCAATTTGTTATAGACATAAAGATAACAAGAAAACTATCATCAGAGATCTTAAAACTAATTTACTCTAAGCCTCAAGCCATAAAATATGTCGTCAAAAGATTTCAAATGCAAAACTTAAGCTAAAAACTGTAAAAAAAACTACTGTCAAAAGATTTTAAATGCAGTATTGTGTAAGCCTAAAGCCAACAACAAAAATACCATAGGAAGATCTTAGATGTAATCAACTGTAAGTCTAAGGCCGTAAAAAACTATTATCAAAAGTTTTTAAAGGTAATATGTTGAAGGAAGGACCTAAAGCCAAAAACAAAACTGCCTTCGGCAGATCTTAAATGTAAACAGCTCTGAGCCTAAAGCTGTAAAAAACGAAATTTGAAAGATTTTAAATACAATATGTTGTAGGCTTAAAGACAAAAACAAACCTACCGTCGGCAGATCTTAAATAAAATCAACTCTAAACCTAAAGACATAAAAAAACTACCTTCAAAGGATTTTAAATACAACATGTTGCAGACCTACAGCCAACAGCAAAACTACGGTAAGTAGATCTTAAATGGGATCAATTATAAGCCTAAAGCCATAAAACACTTCCATGGAAAGATTTTAAGTGTAATATGTTGTAGAACTAAAACTAAAAAACATTATCGTCAGCAGATCTTAAATGTAACCAACTTTAAGTCAAAAACTGTAAAAACCTACTCTCAAAAGATTTTAAACGCAGTATACTGTAAGCCTAAAGGTAACAACAGAACTATCGTAAGATCTTAAATGTAATCACCTGTTAGTTTAAAGCCGTAAAAAGCTACAGTCAAAACATTTTAAATGCAATATGTTGTAAGCTTAAACTCAACAACAAAATTACTGTCGGTAAATCCTAAATACCATCAACTCTAAGCCTAAAGATTTTAAATGTAATATGTTATAGGCCTAAAGTCAACAACAAAACTACTGTAAGCAGATTTTAAATGTAATAAACTCTAAGCCTAAAGTCATAAAAACTATCGTCTGAAAGATTTTAAATGCAATATGTTGTAGCCCAAAAGACAAAAATAAAACAACCATCGGCAGATTTTAAATGTCATCAACTGTAAGCCTAAAGAATCTAAATGCAATATATTGTAGGCCTAATGTCAACAGCAAACTACTGTTACAGATCTTAAATGCAATCGACTCTAAATCTAAAGTCGTAAAAACAATCTGCAAGAGATCTTAAATGCAATATGATGTAAGCCTAAAACCAACAACAGATATGCTGTAGGAAGACCTCAAATATTATCAACTCTAGTCCTAAAGCCTCAAAAAACTACAGTCAAATATTTTAAATGCAATAAGTTGTAGGCCTTAAGATAACAACAAAACTACCAGAGGAAGACCTTAGATCTAATAAACTCTAAGCCTAAACCCATTAATAACACCTTCAAAAGATTTTAAATGCAGTATGTTGTAGGTCTGAATGCAACAACAAAACTACCGTCGGCAGATCATAAATATGATCAACTTTAAGCCTAAAGCAATAAAAAAATACTGCCGAAAGATTTTAAATGTAATATGTTGTAGGCCTAAAGCTAACAATTAAAATGCCACAAGAAGATCTTAAATATGATCAACTTTAAACCTAAAACCATAAATAACTACTATTGAAAGATTTTAAATGTAACATATTAAAGGCCTAGAGCCAACAACAAAACTATTATTGGTAGATCTCAAAATTTAATCAACTCTAAGCCTAAAGCCATAAAAGGACTACTGTCAAAACCTTTAAAATACCATCCGTTGTATGCCTAAAGCCAACAATAAAACAACCAACCACCAGCAGATCTTAAATGTCATCAACTCTATGCCTAAAGTTTTAAAATGCAATATATTGTACGCTTAAAGTCAACAACTCCCGTCGGCAGATCTCAAACGTTGTGAATTCTAAGCCTAAAGATTGTAAACGCAATATGATATAGGCCTCAAATCAACAACAAAACTATCGTCGGCAGATCATAAATGTAATAAGAACTAAACCTAAGGGCAAAGAAAACTATCATCGAAAAGTTTTAAATGCAATATGTTAAAGGCCTAAAGCCAACAATTAAAATACCGCAGGAAATTCTTAAATATGATCAACTTTAAACCTAAAAACCATAAATAACTACTATTGAAAGATTTTAAATGCAATATGTTAAAATCCTAGAGCCAACAACAAAACTATCGTAGATAAATCTTAAATGTAATCAACTCTAAGCCTAAAGCCATAAAAGGACTACCGTCAAAATATTTTAAATACTATATGTTGTAGGCCTAAAGCCAACAACAAAACAACCACCGGTAGATCTTAAATGACATCAACTCTAAGCCTGAAGAGTTTAATGCAATGTGTGTTAGGCCTAAAGACAACAAAAACTACCGTCGGCAGATCTTAAATGTTATCAATTCAAAGTCTAAAGGCTTCAAATGAACTATGTTATAGGCCTAAAATCAACAACAACCTATCTTCGGCAGATCTTAAATGTAATCAATTCTAAGCCTAAAGCCATAAAAGGACTACCGTCAAAATATTTTAAATACAATATGTTGTAGGCCTAAAGCCAACAACAAAGCAACCACCGGCAGATCTTAAATGTAATCAACTCAAACCTAGATCCATAGAAAACAATCATAGAAACATTTTTAAATGCAATATGTTAAAGGCCTAAAACCATCAACAAAACTATTGCCGGTAGATATTAAAAGTAATCAACTGTAAACATAAAGCTGTAAAAAACTACCGTCGAAAGATTTTTAATTCAATATGTTGTAGGCCTTGAGTCAACAACAAAGCGACCGTCGGCAGTTCGTAACGTTAATCAACTCTAAACCTAAAACCGTAGAAAACTATCGTCGAAAGATTTTGAAATGCAATATGTTGTAAGCCTAAATCGTACAAAAAAATTACCGTCAGTTGATTTGAAATGTAATCAATTCTAAACCTAAAGACACAAAAACTACTGTCGAAAGGGTTGAAGTGCACGTATGCCGCACGTATAAACCAAAATAAAAATAAAAACGTAATTTATCGCAATTAACTGTTATGCCTAAACCAGTAATATCTACGTATTGTTAACAGATTGGAAATTCAATATGCTATGGGCCTAAACCCATGAAATAATCGGCAGATTTTAAATGTAAGCAATAGTATGCCTAGACCCATATATATACATATATATATATTGTCGACAGGTTTTTATATTTATTTAAGGTTTCTAGTTATAAAAAAAATATCATCAGATCTCAAACGTAATGAAAAATGGGCATCAAGTTCCGGAAAAACAAATATCCATATATTTATACGTATTAAAATTTTAGGCTTCAATCTGAAGAAAAAATGTATTATCGTCGACAGGTTTTTAAAATACACTGTCGTTGTATATACACATATGAAGTAAACTACTGTGGAATCGTTCAGTAACCTCTCCAGTTGTTAAAAATACCGAGTTTTCGTATTTGAAAACAAGGATTTGGGTGATTTGAACAGGTATAAGGCAATTTATTGTTTTGTTTTTTCGAGATGACGACATATATTATGATATATATTATCTTTTGATGGTTGAGACTGTTACTTGAATCTGATAATAATAATAGGGTTAAATAAAGTTTTCCTTAACTTTTGTGTTTTCTCAGCAATATTAAACAGATAACCATTAGTAAAGCGAATTAATTACTAATACACCTCACGCTGAACGGCAGGCACAATTTTGGTTCGTGTCATTCATAAATGATGAATCTACAGGGAAGACACATCTGATAAAAGTGTGTAAAATTAACATAAACTCGATAATAATAGGACGGATTTATATACATCTTCATAATGGTAAGAGAGCATGAATAAAAACAGGAAGAAAAATAATTGAACCTTTGTTTTCAGTAGGAAAGCACCAAAAACATTTAATTTTTTAACTAAATAAATAATCTAAAATAATATCCGTTCTAAATCATTCTAAGTCAAGGGTCAAAGTTCGTTTAATTTCAAGCGTTTCGTTTATTCTTAATATATATACAGTATATTTTATATAAATTCTCAGTTGGCCGTTCTCGTTTGAAAGCGTCGATATTTACTTAAGAAATGTTACTGAGCTGTAAATTATTCAAGTTTTCTAATTATACGCGAAGTATTTTTAATTTATTTGCCAGCTTCTTTGAGACTGATTGGTTGTAGGATATTAAACTTCTCCAACAGAAGTATGCCAAAAGATAATTAGAAAAATTTATCTGAAATTTTCATAATTAGATTTAGCATCATACCACAAGACTATGAAAACTGTGAAAGAAATGTATGGAGTCGAGAAATAAGTTCATAATATCGTAATATTGATCGTTTTGGAAATCAAACAAACGCAAAATTCTATTAACTTGAATTAAAAATTTTTCAATTGCAATTTTTTTATCTTTTTGTCTATTTTTCCAACGAATATTAATTCAGATTTCCTTCTATTGTTGCTAAATTGTTTAACTATATTAATTGAGGTTTCATGCTGTTGGTGCTAAACTGTTTAAAATATTAATGTAATTTCATTTTATTGATACTAAGTTATTTGAAACATTAATTCAATTTTATTTTATTGGTGCTAAATTGTTTACATGTATCAGTACTGTTTTTGTTGTTTTTTCAAAAATTATTTTTCTACTTTTTCCAAGCATTTACTTTTTTCTAGCTGCACCTGAACGGACGGTAATCTTCAAAATATTTAACATGTTAACAATTGCGTGAAATGTTTATGCAAACTATGCATCAGTGAACTTCTGAATACACCATGTTACAAACGTATAGGGACATGGAATACATCATATTAGGAACCCATAAAGACATAGAATACATCACGTTACGATAGTACAAGAGCATAGAATACATCATATTAGGAACCCATAAAGACATAGAATACATCACGTTACGATAGTACAAGAGCATAGAATACATTATATTACGATCCTATAAGGACATAAAATACATCATGTTAGGAACCCATAAAGCCATAGAATACATCAACTTACGATAGTACAAGAACATAGAATACATTATATTACGATCCTATAAGGACATAGAATACATAATTTTAGGAACCTATAAAGACATAGAATAGATGACGTTACGAACCTACAAGGTCATAAAAACACCATGTTTAAGTTTTAAAGTAGTTAACTGTGATGATTTTGGAAATAGAACAGTCACCTCGATACTCTTATATTCCAAAAGCCAAGACAATAGTTTGCTTTACATCTAACAACAAATAAATATTTTGAGGTGATCTCACCTTTGAACACCCTTCATCTCATTGGCCATGAGAAAAGCATGGTTGTTTGAGAAACAGTCCAGCAACTTTCATAATTTGACCTTGAATCCCTCTAAAATATTCAATACTGCCTAAAGCATCAACTAGCAGAGATTGTTTGAGATTGACTCTATAGGCTCGGAGGAGTTACGATGTAAACAAACACACATTTCGTCTTTATATATGTATAGATATAACTGGATAAGTTGATAAAAGTAGGTTGTCCTCAATTTCATGGTCTTCATCAAATTTGTTGTTTTAGATTTTCTTAACAATACACAAATCCTGGAATATTCTGGTGGTTAGGGCAATATTCGCAGGTTCGAATTCCATTCCCGAACATACTCGCCTTTTCAATCAAGGGGGGCATTATAACGTGATGGTCAATCTCACTTTTTGTTGGAAAAGAGTAACCCAATAATTGGCGGTGGGTTGTAATGACTAGATGCCTTCTCTTTTTGTTTAGCACTTCAAAATTAGGGACAGCTAGCTCAGATAACCCTTTAGTAGCTTTGAGCGAAATTTAACAAATGACCATTACATAAACATACCAAAGAAGCCACAATTTGGTCCAGAATGATTTCAATATATTTAAGTTTTTTTTTGTGATCTGCTGTGCTAAGACTTTCATGTACATTGTAGTTAATGGTTAAGTATATGTCTAATGTGATGAGGCTTTCAAATATCTAATTGCCCAAGCTGTAACCACAAGCTTCACAAAAAAGTGCATCTCATATATTTTCACTCGAAGTTTATGTTTAGTTGTTGTTAAGCGCAAAACTGTACAATGAGTTAGCTGTACTGTATGCAACGCAGGGTTCGAACCCAAATTTTATTTTTATGAACCCTCACGGTTGCCAATGATATACGAACAAACCTCAGTCAAAGTAATTTATATTTTCTTTTCTGAACAAGTGACGTTACGAAGGTTTTCATACCTTTAGATTTCTTTACGTTCTTGATGCTAACGATGAATTTTAATATTAGACCAATCGCAGCTACCTTAAGGTCATGTAGTTCTTTCGTCAATGTTTAAGTAAAATGATTAAGACTATTAATCTTGTCCTTACGGGGATTCCTCTGAGAACATCATTTTTCAAGATTAAAAATGGATTATTAACTTCATAGCTATTATGATAAGTGAAACAGTTGGTCAGGTTCAATGTCTGAATAACGGTCCCAATCTTATAATATCTAAAGAATACACTCCTAACGTGAAACACGAAAATGTAATGAGTCGTTACATTTTACGTTTTGTATATCGAATAGTAGAACTTCCTATGCCTCCAATTAGATAAGTTCAAAATTGAAATCTTAAAAACACAATGTTTATTATAATTTAGCAACAAATCTTGTTAATTAAAATTAGTTTTTAACCATAGAGAAATTACAATGTTCTAAAAGCTTTTAAGGTTATAACCAAAGTATAATGTTCTAAAGGCTTTTAAGGTTATAACCATAGTACAATGTTCTAAAGACATTTAAGGTTATAACCATATGACAATGTTCTAAAGGCATTTCAGCCTCAAAACAAAGTAAAATGTTCTAAATGATTTTAAGGCTGTAAACAATGTTCTAAAGGCTTTTGAGGTTATAACCATAGTACAATGTTCTAAAGGCATTTCATGCTTAAAACAAAGTACAATGTTCTAAAGGATTTTAACGTTGTAAATAAAGTACAATATTCTAAAGGCTTTTCGTCTACTACCTACCTACCTGATCACGTCAGCGGGGCTAGCGCCTAGACGGCTCGAACTATCGCTACAAGATTTCTGCATCTTAGTTGAATGGTCTGTGGGTATCCGTTTTTGATCCGATAAAAATCCATATATATATACAGGTATGATATAAATAGCAAACATATCATACAAGTACTTTAATGTATTTTCAACCCAATTGATGGCGCTACATATCTAGAGATAGACATGCGACAGTTTCTAAAGGTGAAGTATACACTTTATACAAGTACAACATAAAAAGTAAACAAACAAAAGTATTACAAATTCAATCACAAATATATAAAATTTAATCTCTACTTTGGCAGCTGTATACACTTATCTATAGGCCAAAGTAAGGATTAAATTATATAAACTTGTGATTGTGGTTTTAATTCTTGTTTCATTACTTTTTATAGCAGGATCCATACTTCAATTTAATATTTGTACTTTTTAATACTCTTTGAAAATATATCCAGGTCGCTTTTAGTTTTCACTAGGGGATTCATTCCCCAAATGTTTTATTGATTCCTATATCTTAAGCGGTTCAAAGATGTGTTTACATTTTTTCTAAGGAGACATTTCTACTGGGTTTTTTATATATTTGTAATTTTAAAATATTAAACATTACCGGTAATGCATCCACTAAAACTTCTAGGACAACATCGTTAAACATTTGTATACAATTATCATAGCCTTTCAAATAATATCAGCAGTTCATTCATTTGGATTGTTATAAAACTTCTCGGTCAGAGGATGACATCGACAAAATTTGTGTTCAAAAAACTGTGTACCTCTTTCACCACGTATTTACATTGGAATTGTTATTGAATTAACATTATGTACACATCAACTGTGATCACCAAACAAGACTGTGTAAAATACTTGTTATTTCACTGTCCTTACTCTTAAGAATGAAAATATTTTCCATAATAACATATTTGTGATATTTTATTTATTAGACAATTTATCGCTATCGTTTAGTTAGTGCAGTTAACGCTTTAATCAACATATTTACATTATCTGGTTACTTTGAGGAGCTATGGAATGACACACTGTCTGATATAACGAATTTGACCGCGAATAAAGAACAACTTAAAAACTAATACAAACCGTATGTTTCCAATATATTATATTTATACAAACTTTATAATTAAAGTAATATAATTAGTTCATGCTAATTTTCCACAACTCATTAGTATTTAGATTTAAGTCTAGCTGTAAGCCTAACTTAGAGAAAGTATAATAGACAGTCCTTTTAATTGTTTCTTTGTTCATCTGTTGCTAAGGGCGAAGCTGAGCTACCTGTGCTCTTTCTGTATTAAAAACAAAACCTCTTGGCGCGTTTAAAAATGCTGACCAATTAGTCAGCAGCACCCACCAACACAAAATAGGATTAATTTAGACATAACTATACCTGAATCTTGGGGTGGTCTTTTAGCCCATGTGTTATATAATGTGTTGTTTCCAAGTACTAACCACGAAAACAACGTTCGTTGGTAATTATTCTGATTAAACAGCACCAGTAGGTTCGTTATTAAACTAACATTCGTTAGTAATTATTCTGATTAAACAGCATCATAGGTTCGTTATCAAACTAACGTTCGTTAGTAATTATTCTGATTAAACAGCATCATAGGTTCGTTATTAAACTAACGTTCGTTGGTAATTATTCTGATTAAACAGCACCAGTAGGTTCATTATTAAACTAACGTTCGTTAGTAATTATTCTGATTAAACAGCACCAGTAGGTTCGTTATTAAACTAACGTTCGTTGGTAATTAGTCTGATTAAACAGCACCAGTAGGTTCGTTATTAAACTAACGTTCGTTAGTAATTATTCTGATTAAACAGCATCAGTAGGTTCGTTATTAAACTAACGTTCGTTAGTAATTATTCTAATTAAACAGCATCAGTAAGTTTCAGGGTTTTTTCTAACGTTCGTAGTAACCGTTTTGCATTTATCAGTAAATGTTTTATATCCAAGCTATTTTTAACATACTTATGACAAATAATAACTACTGTACGTTGAAATAACAGTTAAATGGGAGTCTTTGGTTTCGCTGATTAACCGAACTTTTCTTGATTTTTAACACTGGCAAACTAAAGTAGTCATGTAGTTTCTCGTGTTTGTATGATAGGTTTCTTTGTTTTTGCTGCGTTTTGTTTAAGTGTACTCGCAGGGCTGGAAGATTGCGTTCACTCCATTGTCCTGGTTTGTTATACACCACGACTGTTTGAAGGATCATCGCTCTATGAAAACTGTCAGTCTGAGCTTTGTTAATATCTCTATTATCGTAACAATACAATTTTTTCCCGATTGTTGTGCTGTATAAATATTACAGCATTATTTCAAGGGTTATTTGAAAAGCTGAACTGTAGCGTTTTAGAGGAAAAACTTCTTTAGGTTTAGCTACAACTTAAAGATGAATTTTTGTTTATGAAATTCGTCTTTGTCATTTTAAAATAATATGTTCTACAGGTTTTTCTACTCATCTCCAGTGATTAAATTATCTTCACTAGAGGCACGGTGGAAGGATACACTAAGAAGGCAGGAACTGCTGGACTGTGAAACGTCTAATATAAATATTGTTTCCTCAAGACTGTTAAGAACGAACACACTTATAAACTATAAAGTACGTGATCACGAGTATTTGAATATCAGTTCTCCCGTGAAGTGAATTTATATTGATCTTTTATTTTCAAATATAGGTATCTATTGATTTTTGACTGTTTCATCTCTGGTTTACTAGGAGATAAAACGACCGTTTTTTACTATTCAATAATGACTAAAGTTTTTATACTAGCGACGTTAAATATGTTGGTTTCCACTGTTTTTGTAGTAAAGAAACTGTCTCAGAAATGATCATATTGTAAAAACACAATATATTAAAATTCAATAAATGATCGTATTATAAAAATACAATATGTTAAAATTCAATAAATGATCATATTGTAAAAACACAATATGTTAAAATTCAGTGAATGATCATATTGTAAAAACACAATATGTTAAAATTCAGTGAATGATCATATTGTAAAAACACAATATGTTAAAATTCAATAAATGATCATATTGTAAAAACACAATATGTTAAAATTCAGTGAATGATCATATTGCAGTAAAAACACAATATGTTAAAATTCAGTGAATGATCATATCGTAAAAACACAATATGTTAAAATTCAATAAATGATCATATTGTAAAAACACAATATGTTAAAATTCTATAAATGATCATATTGCAGAAACACAATATGTTAAAATTCAGTGAATGATCATATCGTAAAAACACAATATGTTAAAATTCAATAAATGATCATATTGTAAAAACACAATATGTTAAAATTCAATAAATGATCA
>NW_013673855.1:12198-19106 GCF_000517525.1 Limulus polyphemus
ATCACCTACAGCTGCTGACGGCTTGGCTAGACAGATAACAATTACAGCTGCTGACGGCTTGGCTAGACAGATAACAATTACCTACAGCTGCAGACGGCTTGGCTAGACAGATAACAATTACCTACAGCTGCTGACTGCTTGGCTAGACAGATAACAATTACTTACAGCTGCTGACGGCTTGGCTAGACAGATAACAATCACCTACAGCTGCAGACGGCTTGGCTAGACAGATAACAATTACCTACAGCTGCTGACTGCTTGGCTAGACAGATAACAATTACTTACAGTTGCTGACGGCTTGACTAGACAGATAAAAATTACCTACAGCTGCAGACGGCTTGGCTAGACTGATAACAATTACCTACAGCTGCTGACTGCTTGGCTAGACAGATAACAATTACTTACAGCTGCTGACGGCTTGGCTAGACAGATAACAATCACCTACAGCTGCAGACGGCTTGGCTAGACAGATAACAATTACTTACAGTTGCTGACTGATTGGCTAGACAGATAACAATTACTTACAGCTGCTGACGGCTTGACAGATAACAATTACCTACAGCTGCTGGCTTTTGGTACTGCGTAACTCTTCGCCTGTACAACCTTTAAATTTTCTAGCTGTAGCAAAATGATCAGCAGATAAGCATCCTAACCATCTCTGTTACTTACTTATTTTTTTCTGGACTTCGTGTGTACCTTATCAATTTATCAAACTAGTGTGTTTCATTCTGGTCAAGTCACAGATGAAAATCAAATATAATTACGTGATTTTAGAATCAAGTGCAATGATTTAATTTAACACTGATTACGTGATTTTAGAATCAAGTGCAATGATTTAATTTAACACTGATTACGTGATTTTAGAATCAAGTGCAATGATTTAATTTAACACTGATTACGTGATTTTAGAATCAAGTGCAATGATTTAATTTAACACTGATTACGTGATTTTAGAATCAAGTGCAATGATTTAATTTAACACTGATTACGTGATTTTAGAATCAAGTGCAATGATTTAATTTAACACTGATTACGTGATTTTAGAATCAAGTGCAATGATTTAATTTAACACTGAGTGATGCTGTAAATATATCGGATAAATATTCCACAACTTTCTCTTTTCATTTTAATTAAAATCGGTGAATTTAAAGAAAATTCGAAAGTGTTTGCTTAGCAACAAACGATAACAATCGATCACCTACAAGCGTGACGTCAGCTGCCACTAGTATCGTTTGTTGTCATAGTAACATTTCAAAGCTGTAATCTCGTTGGTCGAGCCTTGCTATAAAGTTACCGAAATGAAAAGCTCTTAAAAAACAGACGAGATGGATCAATGTTAATCGTTAGAGGGCGTAACACCACAGTAATTTATAAAGTAAACATTCCCGCCATTTATAGAAAAACCATTTTATATCTCAGCATGAACACTACTGTTTAGTCGTACATTAATCCTCTAAGTGTAGCTATGGGATCGATGTAGTTTCTTATCGAAGACTGAGGGCTTTCGTTTCCGCGAATCAACTAGCAGAATAAGAAAATACGTATTGCAAAGTTTGTCGGCTCCTGTTTGAATATTTCAAAAGATTGATATGTTTTTTTAAGGCATAGCAAAGTCTATTCGATAATTTAGTAATTGGATACAACTTCAGCGTTGGTTTGGCACAAAAAAAAAGGTTATATTAGCTGTAGGTTTTTTAGCACATGTATTCGTACGTGATATTTTGAGCTGAAATTACCGCTGCGTTTAAAAGAAACAATTTTTAGTCTTTTTTTAGTCGTGTCTCTGTCTTTTAAAAAAACAAATATTCTCTCGTAGCTTGTTTAATTGATTAATTAATTTATTCATTGAATTGTTGTCAGGTGATACAAAATATGCAGTAGCCGCGTTGCCACTGGTGGCTCAGTGTAAAATCAGTGGGCTTATAACATTTTCGATACCCGCAGCGGACAGAGCACAGATAGCCCATTGTGTGTAGCTCTGTGCTTTACAACAAACAAACAAAAGTAACCAATAAAAAATATCAACACGTCTATTTAAGAAACCACTAGGTATTTCCACAAATGTTAGCTAACGTTTTGATATTAGCCATTAGTATGGTACATGCAAACTACAGAGATTATTTAAACAATTGCTCAGATAGGTTACACGTGCCACGAATCACTCGCGTTTACAGATGTTCTGAACAGGTATATCTTAGTTTCTCGCGTTTACAGATGTTTTGAACAGGTATATTTTAGTTTCTCGCGTTTACAGATATTTTGAACAGGTATATTTTAGTTTTCTATGTCAAATAAACTGTATAAAATGAAACAAGTAATATCGCAAAGAATATAAGCACCATAAGATATTTCATCCTCACCGTTACTATTATTAACAACTAGTATGTATAATAATTTATCTGATTCTAATGTACAGTGAAGTCTGTGTTAGGTTCTTAGAAGGTACGAATTTAATAATGTTAAAAAAGTTTATCAATTCTCCTCCTAGGGTTGAAGGTTGAAAATATGAAACTTCAAAGTGGAATAAACCTAAATAACCCATTTGATTATTTATTAAATTCAATATAGAGCGAAGAGTAATGTTTATCTTATAATAAAAATTCCTTACTAATATTATTAATGAGTGCACGTGTAACCATTATAGATATGCAGTAATGCATATCTTCTGATTAATAGTTAAAAAAACTTTTCTGTAGAATAGTGTAAGAATTTTTGTACTATATTTACACTTAGAGAAACCAGTTTCTCTTTTTCGTTTAGTGTGTAGAGTTACGACTGACTTAAGTCTTCTAAGTTGGTGAACTTCGTGAGATATTATTAGGATTATGGCCGAAAACTTCGTTAATAGCAAGGGTATCCAACTTTTGCTTCAGTGCAATCTAATCTTTACAGGTTTTATTATTAATTTGTTACTGCTGATTGTCTTCATTAAAAAAGTAACTTTGATTTTTATAGTTAATCTAATTTTAATGAGTTCTTAGTAAACAAAACCACACAGTTTAACCATACTTGCAACTTCAGACTTGTATAAATTAACGTCTGAATAATTTTACATTGTAAATCGTTTTGAAATGTTTGTTCTTTATTTATTCATTTCTGCGTAACAATCGCAAACAAATCAACCCATTTTTTTCTACAAGTTACAGCTTTTATAAGAAGGAAGATTTTTTTTTTAAACAGGCATAGCGTTTTGATCGCTGGTTAAAAATCTTGGTAAATGATCGAACCGTCATACCTGTTAAAACAAGATGTTCTTCCTTACCGTAACTTGTGAAAACAAGTATTTATAACTAAACTATTCAAGCTTGTTTGTTTGTTTGTTTTTGAATTTTGCGCAAAGCTACACGAGGGCTATCTGCGCTAGCCGTCCCTAATTTAGCATTGTAAGACTAGAGGAAAGGCAGCTAGTCATCACCACCCACCGCCAACTCTTGGGCTACTTTTTTTACCAACGAATAGTGGGATTGACCGTCACATTATAACGCCCCCACGGCTGAAAGGGCGAGCATGTTTGGTGTGACGGGGATTCGAACCCGCGACCCTCAGATTGCGAGTCGAATGCCTTAACCATGCCGGGCCACTATTCAAGCCAAACCGTGTCTACATAAAGTGAATTCACTGTGATTACCGGACATCGTCGCTAATTAAAAAGGTTTGGCTCTAGAGAAGTCAGGATATTTTAATCTAAACTACCAGTTTCATGACAAATAGTTCATTATTTAGGTTAAATTTTAGTTTAATGATTTATCTTTTGTAGAAGTATTACTATATAACTGTCCTGTATTTAATGCGATTATTGATTTGGTTTTGTGGTCCTGATACTCAGAAACTCGTGAGAGATCTTTTTTTTTGGCTTACCTCCTTGTACACGGACTTCTCTGCTCAGAAGTTTGCCCACCTTGTTAGAGACAAGACACCTGTACACCGATTTGTGAACATCCTGTCGGTACTCTTCTGGTTTGAAGGGAGTGAATATCAGAGCTCCATCTGCCCGGATGTGACGTAAATTAGGAATATCTCTAACGTCACTTCCGTCTTGGTATATCCACCTAATTATTGACAAAGGATTTTCTCCCACTGAGCATGGCACTGAGGTTCCTTCAGTGTTCATGAACTCCACACTACTAGGGGGTTCTTGGAATAATTCTGGATCTTCGGTTTTTGGGGTACCGTTGTGAAAAGCTGAAATACAATGAAACATGTTGGTTAGCTTAATGAATCTTTTTAGTGATAAAAATTTACGACACACGTGCGATCCTGCTTTGTTAATATAACGGTTTATGGATATGTATGGAATTATTAAAAGAAATAATTGGCATGAAGTGTTTCTATATAGTTGAAGAATAAGATAAAAACACTTTACACAGTCTGGTTCTTCTCAATGAAGGGTAAACCAGAGAATAATACACATACAAATTCTACTCAGTCAGACTTGTAAGTACAATTATTAAGCATCTGTGTATCTTTGATACAAAACTAGACGTAGTGTAAAGATAGAAATCACGATTTTAGCAGCGACGTTGAGGATGAGTAGTACCTAAGAGTTCGTCAGAGTGTGCGATCTCGAGCAGCGACGTTGAGGATGAGTTCATCCTCAACGTCGCTGCTTTGTAGAAGGTAAGAAACACAGGTGACACTATTTAGTGTTGTAGCAAGCTAAGTCCCGTCATTGTAGAAGGTAATAAACACAGGTGACACTAATTAGTGTTGTAGCAAGCTATGTCTCGTCATTGTAGAAGGTAATAAACACAGATGACACTATTTAGTGTTGTAGCAAGCTAAGTCCCGTAGTTATAGAGGGTAAGGATATAAAGATGAGATATTATAGGTATATCTCAATAAATGAAAAGCAGCCACAGATCTCGTGCACGTGAACGAAGGAACAAGCTTACTAACTGAGAAGAAACGAGAAATGTACTGTTTCGAAGTCTGCTCGAGATCGCACACTCTGACGAACTCTTAGGTACTGCCGACGGGACTTAGCTTACTACAACACTAAATAGTGTCAACTGAGTTTATTACCTTCTACAATGACGGGACATAGCTTGCTACAACACTAAATAGTGTCACCTGAGTTTATTACCTTCTACAATGACGGACATAGCTTGCTACAACACTAATTAGTGTCACCTGTGTTTATTACCTTCTACAACGACGGGACTTAGCTTGCTACAACACTAAATAGTTTCACCTGTGTTTCTTACCTTCTACAATGACGGGAATTAGCTTTGCTACAACACTAAATAGTGTCACCTGTGTTTATTACCCTCTACAACGACGGGACTTAGCTTACTACAACACTAATTAGTGTCACCTGAGTTTATTACCCTCTACAATGACGGAACATAGCTTGCTACAACACTAAATAGTGTCACCTGAGTTTATTACCTTCTACAATGACGGAACATAGCTTGCTACAACACTAATTAGTGTCACCTGAGTTTATTACCTTCTACAATGATGAGACGTAGCTTGCTACAGCACTAAAAAGTTTCACCTGTGTTTATTACCTTCTACAATGACGGAACATAGTTTGCTACAACACTAAATAGCTTCACCTGTGTTTCTTACCTTCTACAATGACGGGAATTAGCTTCCTACAACACTAATTAGTGTCACCTGTGTTTCTTACCTTCTACAATGACGGGAATTAGTTTGCTACAACACTAAATAGTGTCACCTGTGTTTCTTACCTTCTACAATGACGGGACTTAGCTTGCTACAACACTAAATAGTGTCACCTGTGTTTATTACCTTCTACAATGACGGGACATAGCTTGCTACAACACTAAATAGTGTCACATGTGTTTTTTTATCTTCTACAATGACGAGACATAGTTTGATACAACACTAAATAGTTTCATATATTTTAAGTTACCTTTGATCGTACAAAATGCCTAATTTGAAACTTATTTCTATTATACAGGGCATATAAAGCTGTTTACAAAATACAATGTTCGAGTTATTTAGAGTCATTGAGAACTTATACATATGTGGGATAGCAGAATTTTGATGAACAACAGTCCCTGATGCAACGCACTTTATAGCGTTGTATTAAGTTCACTTCAGAATTCATTCTGTTGAATGGAACTCCACATCTTACTGTTAGTTCTGTGAGAAATGAGAGTTTTGAGGGATACGTTTCTTTACAATATTTGAAGAGAGAACCAAGTCATTTTGTTTTGAATAACATTTTATAATCAGTTGGATATTTTCAGGTAACGAACCAAAGATTAGTTTATTCTCGAGTAAGATGAGAGAGAGATTTATCATACACGTTACCACTAATGGTGTTGTGTTTCTTATAAATACGAGATCAGCTACTAAGTCTGTTTCGTACTTTTTAAATGTGAAAATATCTCAGTAAGAGTGGCACAGCGGTAAGTCTGAAGGCTTATAACGCTAAAAAACGGGTTTCGATACCCGCGGTGAGCACAGCACAAATAGCGCACTGTGTAGCTACAAATAAACACTTTCCTATTAGGTGCAGTGTGCTAAATTTATAGACTTCACTATGGTGTATGTAGTAAATAAATAATCTAAATAACACAAAGTATTCGAATAGTTTAATAAAGTAAAAAACCTGAAGTGTGGAAGTTAGTTTACACAACGAACACAACCCTGTAATTTTTCTGGATTTCGTGTTACTTTTCAATCGATAATTGAAGGTTACTTACTGCTGACCGTTCACGTCACTCTACAAGCTGAAGGTTACTTACTGTTGACCGTTCACGTCACTCTACAAGCTGAAGGTTACTTACTGTTGACCGTTCACTTCACTGTACAAGCTGAAGTTTACTTACTGTTGACCGTTCACTTCACTGTACAAGCTGAACGTTACTTACTGTTGACCGTTCACGTCACTCTACAAGCTGAAGTTTACTTACTGTTGACCGTTCACTTCACTG
>NW_013673855.1:20106-23891 GCF_000517525.1 Limulus polyphemus
AAGCTGAACGTTACTTACTGCTGACCGTTCACTTCACTGTACAAGCTGAGGTTTACTTACTGTTAACCGTTCACGTCACTCTACAAGCTGAAGGTTACTTACTGTTGACCGTTCACGTCACTCTACGAGCTGAACGTTACTTACTGCTGACCGTTCACGTCACTCTACAAGCTGAACGTTACTTACCACTGACCGTCCAGACCACTGTGAGAGTCACGAGTCTTAAGAGGCTCCGTATGTTTGTCCCAGCCATCAGTGTCGACACAGAGTTTCTAACATGTTAGTAAGTCAGGTAGATGTGTAGGGTGATAAGGAATCCGTCTTCTGAAACCAGAGAAAAAGGTCGAAGTGTTTGAGCACAAAAAAGTTATGTATTGAACTTAACGTGACAACTCGGATACCGGTATGATCGGATACCGGTATGAATAGGTTTTGGACGAAATAAAAACTCTTAATAATTCTCAGCGATTTTCGTAATTGTATACCCTCTGACTGACGAAAGATAAATATGCTACAAACAATATTTTCACTGAGTAGAAAATCTTTTAAACCCAGAACTGCGTCTGTTATTAAATGTTTCTCAAGTTTGGAACCGTACAAACAGAGTCTGAGGTTTGTCACTGCCTCAGCTCGAGGTTCTACTAGTTGTGTGGGTACCGAGGTGAGCGAGCGACGGTGAGCGACAGGAAACCTGCGCTGTTCATCGTTTAGATTATTTCACGAGTAAGTCAACTCAAAGAATTCGAAATTCTTTTCTAGTTCCCGCTTTCCATAAAAAGTAAATAGCTTTCTTCAAAGACTCCTAACGAGGTTGTGCCCGATCCTCGGGTTAACTTTCATTTTGGTTTATAAGCCCGAGATAAGGTGTATTTCTGAACATGCGCTGTCAACATTCGTTGATTAACTTTTTACATTTCAGTACGTTTAGTAAAATTGAATAACGACAGAACGAAGCGGAGTCACTACTTTCATCATTCAGTGATCGAGAATTAAAAAAAAAAGTCCTTCGACTTCTTGTCTGTTAGATTTTTATTTATAAGTCCATTACAAGGGTAACTGAACATTAAATGAGGTCCGGGAATACAATAGACAATTAAGTATAGTTTAGTACACTATACCCTAATCACATACAATGGATCTTACGTACGTAATCATAGACTGGACTTATCTCTGGAAAATAATCTAATTATATCAGATTTCTGATCAGGTAATTTAGTGAAACCTTACCTTACACATACAAATTATTTTAAAACCACTAGTGGAGTTGGGTCCACTAATAGAGTTGAATCCACATCTGGGGCTGGATCCATTACTAGAGGTGGATCTACTCCCGGAGTACGATCTACCACTAAAGTTGGATCCACTAATAGAGTTGAATCCACATCTGGGGCTGGATCCATTACTAGAGGTGGATCTACTCCCGGAGTTTGATCTACTGCAGGAGTTGGATCAACTAATAGAGTTGAATCCACATCCGGGGCTGGATCCATTACTAGAGTTCGATCTACCACTAAAGTTGGATCTACTGCAGGAGTTGGATCCACTAATAGAGTTGAATCCACATCTGGGGCTGGATCCATTACTAGAGTTGGATCTAAGACACTGCAACTTAAGTTGGACCAGCTAGTGATGATATCTATATTAGAACCAGTATAGTTTTTTGTGTCTACAATTCATCTTACGTCAGTTGCCCAAATAATTCTGTCGTCGGTATGAGTAGTCTCGGTCAGTTTCCAATATTTCATCAATAATTTAATCATTTTTCAGTTGCCTCCAAGACAACACAGCAAGAAATAAAACACACTGAAACCACCTTAATAACAATTCTCATTTCGGTCCAGCAATGTCAGTCCGTTCTTTGTAAGGACATACTTGGTCCAGAGAGTTTATAAAAACTTTATTCAGTTATGAAATTATGTGGTGACAATAAATTATACTATCTCTTACCTGTTGTACCATGAAAATTAAAATAACAATAAATGTTACACTTGGGAATTATAATGGACGATCTGTAACAAGGTTGATATATGGTAATCTGGTAGTTAGGTGTATAATGATGGATCTGTGATAAGGTTGATATATGGTAATATGGTAGTTAGGTGTATAATGGTGGATCTGTGATAAGGTTGATATATGGTAATCTGGTAGTTAGGTGTATAATGGTGGATCTGTGATAAAGTTGATATATGGTAATCTGGTAGTTAGGTGTATAATGATGGATCTGTGATAAGGTTGATATATGGTAATCTGGTAGTTAGGTGTATAATTGATGGATCTATAACAAGGTTGATATATGGTAATCTGGTAGTTAGGTGTATAATGATGGATCTGTGATAAGGTTGATATATGGTAGTCAGATTACCATATATCAACCTTGTTACAGATCCATCATTATACACCTAACTACCAGGTAGTTAGGTGTATAATTGATGGATCTGTAACAAGGTTGATATATGGTAATCTGGTAGTTAGGATTTAAGAAAGGGAAAAAGAAGCGTGATCGTAACACAAAGGTTTTGACTTAATAAACTCCTACCTTTAAATTCCCAGCTAGATGGTATGATAATCAGTTAACTGAATAAGGTGAAAGTATAATTTAGGTGTTTTTTTTTTTTGACTTGTTAGTTGTTGTAAAGCGCAAAGCCACATGAATCGAATCCCTAATTTTACATTATAAACCTCCTAGCTTACCATTGACGCTTTTTTTTTATACATAACTTAGATGATCCAAAAATATTTAGTATCATGACGTTGTTCTTTTTGCCAGTTCTTAGTGCATTGAGAAGTATAAATGAAAATAGATTGATACACAATTTATGTATATATATTTATAGACAACATAAACCCGCTAGGTGTACGATTCATTAATGATGAGATTATTCTGACTAGTGTGATCAAAAATAACAGACACCCGGAATATAATCATGACATATTTTCAAATTGTACGTCACTTAAGTAACTTATTTGTGGATTCTACTAAAGACTCCAAAACACCCCTCTAGTGGCGACTAGGTTAAACTTCTAGCGTAGTTAAGTTGTGCTTTTGTCAAATAAGCACAACTAGAAATGTGAAAAAATGAATTCACAGACGTGGAGCTTTAGTTTGCTCAGAGAAAAGGCACATTGGACTGTTTTCTGTGCCTACTGAGAGGAATTGAACCCCATATTGTAGCATTATAAGTCAATAGACTTACCGCTGTCCCACCGTTAGACTGGATAATAATAATATATTATTGAATAATTTACTTACGCCCTTTCATTTATGTAAAAAAAACTGAAATATTATTGGCTCACGCCAAAGTCTTTCATGCAAAAAGAGATAACAAGGACAACTGAACAAAAGCAGAAAACAAAATTATAATTAACAAATTAATGAACTGGATCTTCTGTTGATTAAGTACAGTTTGTGAGTATAATTACTTCGGTTTACGTAAAACTAAACCTTTTCACAATGTTCAACAAAACCCACTTCCACCAGTCAACAATGTGTAACTTCACTAGGCACATTTTCTCTCAAGTAACTTGGGTGAAGTTACACATTGTTGACTGGTGGAAGTGAAGTTACTGGTGAAGTTACACATTGTTGACTGGTGGAAGTGAATGAGAGAAAATATGCCTAGTGAAGTTACACATTGTTGACTGGTGGAAGTGAAGTTACTGGTGAAGTTACACATTGTTGACTGGTGGAAGTGAATGAGAGAAAATGTGCCTAGTGAAGTTACACATTGTTGACTGGTGGAAGTGAAGTTACTGGTGAAGTTACACATTGTTGACTGGGGGAAGTG
>NW_013673855.1:24526-27639 GCF_000517525.1 Limulus polyphemus
CACCTTTCACTTCTTCTGAACATACTCACTGAATGAGTGGTCAACATATATATTACACCTTTCACTTCTTCTGAACATACTCACTGAATGAGTGGTCAACATATATATTACACCTTTCACTTCTTCTGAACATACTCACTGAATGAGTGGTCAACACAAATCTTATATGAAAAAAGTTTGTTTGTTTTAGAGCAAATCCACATTGGACCATCTGCTGTATCCACTGTAGGGAATCAAACCGCGGATTTTAGCTTTGTAAACCTACAAGTGTTCCATCAGGAGACTGTACTGTTTTATTCGACATTTGCATTGTATTTTAAGTAGTTTTACTGGTAAGGTGTCTACATTGTATTTTAAGTAGTTTTACTGGTAAGGTGTCTACATTTTATTTTAAGTAGTTTTACTGGTAAGGTGTCTACATTGTATTTTAAGTAGTTTTACTGGTAAGGTGTCTACATTGTATTTTAAGTAGTTTTACTGGTAAGGTGTCTACATTGTATTTTAAATAATTTTCCCGAGTTGAATAAATCTTTTTTATTTCTATCTTTTCTGTGAGGCCAGGCGTGCCCCACACTGTGAATCCGAATGTCCATGGTTCGAGTCCCGTTGCCGTGTGTGCATTATAAAAGTAACGATCAGATCGCACTATTCGAGTAGACTAGCCTAAGAATTGAGGTGGGTGCTCTTGACTAGCTATCTTTCCTCCACACTATGTGCAGATAAGTGTAGTCTGAGAATTGAGGTGGGTGCTCTTGACTAGCTATCTTTCCTCCACACTATGTGCAGATAAGTGTTGTGTAGCTTTCTGTGAAAAATGTGAAGCAATTTATCTCTTTAATGATGATGGAGAATTTTCTCAAACTTTCCTTGTGAGTCAGACTAATATCGTAAGGTTTCCAATCTGTTGGAATTTTTCAGCTTCCACAGATTGAGTGTTGGTGCAAATTCTAATAAAAACATTTGTTTGATTCTGTGTATCTCGAACTGAAAAAAACTACGAAACTACAAACAATCCCATAATTCAAAACCTGTTTAATTTACCCCTGGAATAGCCTCTAGCTTAGTTTTACAACGTTTTGTGAAAGAAAATACCCCCTTGTTAGGCTTATGTTTATTTTAACACTTTTTGGAAGGAGAAAAACTTTTACTGGTGTGTTTATTTTTGGTATTGTTAGTTCTGAAAGACTACTTTACTAGATGGTTTATTGTAACCTAATTTTGACACCTACACATGTAACTATTATATAATTTCTATTAAACGTTTTTGGTAAGTTTGTTCCATCACTTAAGAGTTTTTTTTTAATTGGTTAATTTTATCTCTTTCTAATGAGATTGTGGCTTAATAGTGTCAGCCCCCTACTGGCTCAGCTCAGTGTGAAGGCTTATAACGCTAAAAACCGGGTTTCGATACCGTAGTGGGCACAGATGGCGCATTGTGCAGCTTTGCGCTTAACAACAAACAAACAAAAAATAGTAAAGAAACATCAAATAATTATGTATCCATTGGCTGGAAAAAAGGTTACCAATCTATGACAGAGTCATTTTTCTTCACCATTATCATGCGATCATAAAAATTAATGTAATAAAAATATTATTAGTATATTATTCATTTACTCAAACAATATCGTTTGATCATCACAAATTGAGCAGTTTAACAATGTATGAGTGAGTCACTTCCTCAAACAATATCACCTGATCTCAAGAGTGAAAAACACAAAAACTGGTTTGTTTTTTGGCACAATGAAAGATGAAATCATTATTATTACTATTAATAAAGATTATATCACCCAATGTGCCAAAAAAGACGCCAGGTTTTGTATTTTTTTTACTCTTAATAATGTGCCTAAAAAGATATTGTTATCACCTCATCTTGAAAGTTCATCTAATAACAATATTATTAGTGCATGAATGAGTCACTTACTCAACCAATTCTACTTGATCAAAGTATGTTTATTGTTAAGTCAGTATAAAATGGATTAAACTAACAATATATTTGAGAAAGCTTAAACAATTCATTAACTTATTATATATATATAGTTTGGAACTTCAATTATAGAAATTCAAAACGTGGAACCGTAGACTAGCAGTTATTAAAAGCACCAATGACGTGGATAATTTTAAAACTTAATTTATTATAAAACTCACAGAAAAAAATCGAACAATGACAATAGATTATGCGAAAAGAAACCCTACATATTTATTATAAGATCTTGTTAATGAATATTTAAAATTAATCCAGTAGGAACGAAGCACGTCCGTTACGCTGGTTAATGTTGCGGAGCTAAGCCTGAAAATCGTTATTCATTAAGTTTTGTCAGGTTCATTAGTAATACGTGTAAAATATGAAACACGTTTCATTAAACGTTTGCGTTACATACTTAAATTTAAATATGCAATGCGTATATCTAATAAATAATCCTGGACATCTGGCTGCTGTATCAAATTTCTTTAAGTAAAGAGGTCGCTTTAATTCACTCGTAAAAGGCCTAAAATTTGCTTTGATACTAATAATTTCCGCTAGAGGTCGTCCTATTGTATATCCCAGTTTTCCATGTATTATTGTTATATGATTGGATATCTTTCATCAAATATATTTAACGAAAAAATATATAGAAACTTAAATAATCCTTTCCGAAATGTCTGGAAACATTAATATAAAACAATCAAGATATATAACACATTATAAATCTATACTGGACCACAGATTGAAATATTAATATAAAACAATCGAGATATATAACACATTATAAATCTATACTGGACCACAGATTGAAATATTAATATAAAACAATCGAGATATATATAACACATTATAAATCTATACTGGACCGGAGATTGAAACATTAATGTAAAACAGTCGAGATATATAACACATTATAAATGTATACTCCGGTTCATTCAATCACAATGTCCTGGACTCAACTTCCCCGATTCACTCAACCACAGTGTCCTGGACTCTCTTCCCCGGTTCACTCAACCACAATGTCCTGGACTCAACTTTCCCGGTTCACTCATCTACAGTGTCCTGGACTCAACTTCCCCGGTTCACTCAACCACAGTGTCCTGGACTCACTTCTCCGGTTCATTCAACCACAGTATCCTGGACTCACTTC
>NW_013673855.1:28639-32337 GCF_000517525.1 Limulus polyphemus
CACTCCAGTTTTGTATTATGAAGTACTTCATCGTTTGTATTAGAATGTTCTTACTTTGACAATCAGTTATACGAGAAATTATAAAACAAATGAAATGTTATTTCATTGGTCAAAAGATTTCAAGTAAAAAACTGAAAAGAAAGTATTTGTATTTGTTGTATAAAGTTAATTTAAAAAACCGTAAGAAATATATAGCGTTGTGTCGTTATTTTTCTACGTGATAAAGTTCTCTCCACCACAGGGTGTCAAATGCTGGATTTTTGGTTTTTAAATCAATGATCTTATCGCTGACTGTCCGGGGGGTCTTTCTAAAGAGATCTGACGAAAACTTATCTGGGGGAATTTTTTCGTTTAAAGACGGCTTGATAGTCAAAAAATGTAGCGTAAGGCAATTTGTACAAATAGACTTGCGAAATTGTAACTTCAAAATTAAAACGACCAGAGATCGCGAAAGTCCCTCAAGTACTGTCGAAGATACTAAGCTTATTAAATAAATCTTTTAGCTTTGTAATGAAATAAATTAATATACTCGAAAAACTGCTAAGACTTTTATTACTTTGTTCAAAAACTGATTAAATATTACTTGAAACAGTAACCTAAAACAGATTATAAGAAAGAAAAATGTAATTATTATTTTTATAAAATGGGATTATAGGTAATATGTTGTAGTCACGGAAAACAACCAAAAAAATTAATAACATTTGATAAATAAGTACAGAAACAAGATTTAGTTTTTGTTTTGTTAATCTAAAGTTTGATATTACTTTGTTTCACCCGTATTATTAATGTTTTAATTATTGTTATAGTTATATGGCCTAGAGCTATGTTTTTGTTAAACGTCGAAGTTAAAATTAATGTTCTCTATGTGTAACAAGATTATTCAGTGGAGTTCGCAATTCAGGGAGTGGGCAGTGTTGTAGACTACGTTGTTCTTTTTTAATTTAGGCTTTTGTATAGTTTGGCTAGAAGGAGTTTAGATGTCAAGACATGGGTGTGGTTTAGTTATTAGAATATTCGCAACGGTTTAGGAAATGATGGTTTGAGCAGTATAAAAGGGGGACTTGGGCTAGTTTGTTTGCTTGTTTGTTGTTAAGCACAAAGCTACACGTTGGGATATCTGTGCTGTGCTACGGAAATCGAAATCTCGTGTTTAACGTTATAAGCCGTGAGACTTGCCGCTGAGTCCCTAGAAGATGACTTAGGCTAAAGCAGATGATGACTGAATATTGGGTTAGTGGCTGGAGACGGCTTGAATGGGTAATGAAGAAAAACTTTAATATAACAGCAAATGTACAACGTTTCGACAAGGCTTTGTCATCATACGTAACGTTGTACATTTGCTGTTATATTAAATTTTTTCTTCATTATTCATTCAAGCTGTCTCCAGCCATTATTAGTCTCAAAGTGGGTTCCTCGTCATCGAAATTGGGTTAGTGAGTTTTTCGTTAGTTTGTTTGTCACTGTCAGATAGTTTAGCTTTGAGAATGTTGAGTATTGTGCTTCGACGACGAATTGGAGGTAGAAAAAAAATACTAAATATGTGAGCAAGTTCAATTAGCATCTAACTGTGAACTTAGGCTATAATTAACATTAGTTAAGCTAACTTGTAAATTTCTAGTCGAAGAAATAAAACGCTTTCGTTATCATTAGGTGGACTGAACTTTGCATTATTTTTTTTACTGAATAATCCGAAAGAACCAACACAACAACAAATATTGTTAGAACATATTATTGTATTAATTTATATATAATCTGTATATCTTAAAATCATTCTATTATTAAGGAGAGTGAAATGCAAATAAAATACAAAAACATATTTCAATCAACGTAGCCAATATTAAATCTCTCAACTACCAAGACCAAAATCTCGTGATTTTTTACGTTTATTAACTTTTTCAAGAGGTTAGAATTTTATGCTCTGAATCATTAGTTTCCTCTTACTTATAATCCTATAAATGTATACTTTGCAAAGAAACCGATAACTTAATTTTACGACATCCTTAGTGACCTTAAAAGGCTCATTGGTGAAATTCTGCCTCAACTCACCGGTACTGAGTACCGGAACTTATTTTTACAGGTCCACCTCACCCAGCCGAATACCTCTGCTTTCTTCTTGAGAATTTCGCCCCTGATTAGGCCTAAAAATTCATAACACTTGTTTAACTTTCTTTTAAACCAACACATTCGTTTCTTTTAGTAGTAACTAGTGATTATCTCAACCATAATATTTTTAGTTAGAATTGGCTAAACTCTGTTATACAAACGATGGACTTGGTAAATTATGATTTCTTAACTTTTACTCGCGTTACTGTCGGAGTATAAAACATATAACTATAATATAACACTCAAGAGAAGTGTTATAACGTAGCTGCTATGGTGAAAAGAAAACATTACAGAGATTTCAAACCGTAGCAATAACTAAACGACTAAACCTTGAAAATACTGGAGAAATATTATACAATTCCTTGGCATGATTGGGTGACATAATACATTCAGTTAATTTAAAATAAAATTAGGTCATGACGTTGCTTAGATTTAATGTTTTTACAACACTCACAGACAGATGTACATTACGACCCACAGAGTAGAATCTGTATTCGTCTCTTTCTATATCTGGAAAGTTAAAGTCCTGAAATAAGTTTATGTCAAAATTTTCCTCACCAGATGTCAAATCAAACGCCTGAGGTTAAAGAGAGTTATGACTTTCAATATTTACGAAAAGATTAGAATAGCGTCAGTATCCTGCGAAGCCAGTAGTTATATATTCATAAATAGAACAACATAAAAATGGTAGAATTATACGGAGATACTTTGGTGCCAAATATTATCATTTCACTTTGCGTTTGAAGAATGCCGCTATTATGAAACACAAAAGGCAGAAATACAGTCAAATTTATAAAAACTATTAACAATGTTGAAAGTATAGAATGAACTTTTTTTTTACCACAACAAAGTTTACTGGTGAGAACACTTGGCCTATTAGTTTCTATCTAGTACCTTGACTAACGTCCCCCGTTTGTTTCTATCTAGTACCTTGACTAACGCCCCGTTAGTTTCTATATAGTACCTTGACTAACGCCCCCGTTAGTTTCTATCTAGTACCTTGACTAACGCCCCGTTAGTTTCTATCTAGTACCTTGACTAACGCCCCCGTTAGTTTCTATATAGTACCTTGAATAACGTCCCCGTTTGTTTCTATCTAGTTCCTTGACAAACGCCCCGTAAGTTTCTATCTAGTTCCTTGACAAACGCCCCCGTTGGTTTCTATCTAGTTCCTTGACTAACGCCCCCGTTTGTTTTTATATAGTACCTTGACTACCGCATCGTTTGTTTTTATATAGTACATTGACTAGCGCCCCGTGTGTTTCCATCTAATACCTTTACTAACGCCCCCGTGTGTTTCTATCAAGTACCGACCCGGCATGACCAGGTGGTTAGGGCGCTCGACTCGCAATCTGAGTAAGAGAGGCATCGATAAAAATATCTTACTAATGACTGGTATTTATTTAGTAAACATTACATTGAAACAACCATAGTAAAGCGTAAGTTATTTAGTAAACATTACATTGATACAACCATAGTAAAGCGTAAGTTATTTAGTAAACATTACATTGATACAACCATAGTTAAGCGTAAGTTATTTAGTAAACATTACATTGATACAACCATAGTAAAGCGTAAGTTATTTAGTAAACATT
>NW_013673856.1:0-981 GCF_000517525.1 Limulus polyphemus
TTAGCTGAGTTCTTGCACAGATCTTAAAATATAACGTTGATAAACGGAAACATCGGGACACGTAGATACGTAGATCTTGAAAGTCGAGTTGTTCAAAACTTGCAAATAGCGTTGATAACTGGACCAATTGTTGGTTGAGATATTGCAAAGGAAATATCTACTGAAGGTTTTCGCCAGACACTAATCATAGCAGAACAGTCTCGAAAATGATCTATAGAAAATAGTACAGCTTATAAAATGAATCAGATCAACGTAGGCTGGTAAAACAATCACTGATTGGCATGTCCTTTAGCCAATCAGGAAATGTCACAGACCAACTGAAGGATGTGTAGATTGTATAAGAATTCTTTTTGGCGGTAAAGGACAGGTTTATGTGTTTTAATAAAGGTGACTTCCAAAATATAGAGATGAAAGGTCGACGACCATTTGCAATAATTTCCAACCTGCTGTCCGTGTAGTTGTCGGCACAAGTCGGGTTCACTAGTAAATGCTGGCCAATCGCTGATTAACATTTTGGTGGTAGAACTTTTGTTTTACAGGAGCAACATGGTAAATTCTTTACTTTCACACTCTTAGTTCTTATGGATTTGAGTACGTTTTTTAATTCTATCCTGCAATCTTTATGAAGTGCGACCTACGTACCGACATTTGCAGTGGCACGAGAATTCATAAATAACAATACTTTTCTGTGTGGTAGGTATCGCATCTTTGTGTGTGTTGCAGGCAACAACTTACGTGTGGAATAAGCACAGTAGGGGTTCACTGCAGGAAAACATTTAGTAATGGCCATTTTCTATTGTTTTTCAAATTTTGTTGAAGTGTTAGCAATCCATGGTAGTCTTAGGTAAACAGGGCACTTGTTAGAACCAAATTCTGGATCAGTTGAGAAGCTCGCAGTTATCAAAGCTATTTTCAAATTTTGAACAACTCGACTTTCAAGATCGTCGTATCTACGTGAGCCGATGTTTCCATTTATGAACG
>NW_013673856.1:1927-4625 GCF_000517525.1 Limulus polyphemus
TTACTATATATCGGCTTTTACTTAACTGCTAAATTTAAATTATCAGTTAACTGGGTTTCAGACCATTTGAAGTTCTAACACAAAACAGTACGAAAGTAATAGCAATGTAATGTTTTATTTTATTTTTTTCAGGTTTTCAAAACTTTCCGCCAAAATAACCCGTCACAAATGAGTGTATAACCTAGAAACTAAAAATAAATAAAACTAGATTTACTTTCGCAAGTTCCTCGAATGTTTCAAGAGTAAATAAAGCCAAAATTAAGAGTCAAATCTTTTTTATGGATTGTTTTCAAAGTTAATATGTCATGTTGTGTTGTAGCCTACAGACTGCATAATTATTCTCGTGATTCGTAGCATGCTCACGTTTTACTGACGCCACGACAGTACAAATTGCAACGTTAAGCATCCATTGTGTGACGTAATTTTAGTGTCTACTGACTGACTGACAACACACTACCGTATAGTGATGCGACTAGTTAAAACAGGTGACCCCACCAGACGGCCTTCGTCCCCCTTTCGGGGAAATAACGACACTTCTTTTGACGTCACTCTAATATGGTGCGCGTAGGGTCATGAAATAAGAATGATTTAAGATTAATGGAAATCTAGAAATTATTCACAAAATAGTTTTTCATTTTCTAACACTTAAAGTTTAGGCCTAAAGTAAGGGCGCTGGAAACATATTCACATTGGTGTAGAAGGGAACGAACCGCTAATGCTTTATTTGAATCTTCAAACTTTTTTTTTTTTCGTAGCACTATTCTACGCATGCGCATTGAATTTTAAGTTGCATTAAGTTAATTATTTTTACATAACGCAAAATATACACTTTTTTAAGTTCAATGTGATTATTGGTTATTTTGGATAGAAATGAAACATGAATGTACACAAATATAAGTTATTTATTGATTTAAATTTAATTTCAATAAATAATTTAAACTTCACCCCAAATATAATATATCCTAAGGAATTGACTATGGATAAAAGTAATAGCAATGATTCTTACGCTAATTATCTAGACGTATACATTTATTTTATAGAAGGCAGAGTTCAGTTGACCATTTTTGATAATAGAATGAAATTAAATTTTCCTATCCTTGGTTTACCTACTCCACATAGTGTTATTCCTAATGTTTTGTTAAAAGGGATTATTATATCACAACTGAAACGATTTCTAACGGTAATAACTCTTTTATGGATAATATTTCCTTATTCTTAAATAAACTAAAAAATAATAAAATATATACAACTCACGAATTTTTTTTACAATAAATATAAATTTATTTTAAATAATAAACTTTCAATTATGGAAAACTTCTTACTTAGAGGTCGTTCGTTTATCAAGAGTGACCTTGAATAACTAACTTTAGTTATAAAACCAGTTTTTTTTTTATTCAGTATGCCGGTACTGGAAAGACCAACTTCAAGTAGCTAGGCCTGCCTCAGCTTTCCCATGTCATACTTGAATGAGTTTCGACAATTTATAAGTAAGTTACTTTTTTTAAAAGACTTTTATAAGGGTGGTGGTTGGGAGTTCTATACTGTAGACATTTAGGGTGGTTCTGTTTCTACTTTTAGACATTAAATTACTTTAATAAAGGAAACTGCCTTCCCACATCTGGCTGCAGACAGTAAAAGGCAGTTGGAGGCGAAACGTTGCGAGTTTAAGCATTCACATCTTCACCCTTGTTTTGACTTTCCATGATGGTCAACTTGTTTAGCTTAGGCCTTTTGAAATATCCCCAACGCTTTTTGGGTGCTATTACCACAAGCTTTATCCGTTTATGAGAGGGAAAGGGTGACGAAAGATCTAGAACTACGGGTGATTTGCAGCTTTTCTCCGGACTTGACTCCCAAGAGTTCCTTTTTTCTGGGGACTGCTCAAGGCACGCGCGTACAAAGATAAGGGACACCGAACATCTGAAACGATAAATTCGTGACTAGTGTCGGACCATTGAGAATGACACAAATATGCTTAGCTGTGATCAAAGATAATGGAAATATCATCTCCAAATTTGTTTCGAATTTCGAGGGCAGCATGTGGAACACATTCTGTAAAATTCGTTGAAGTGCCTATGGTTCCGGACACCCTGTATATAGCAGCTCAAGGAGGGAAATGTTACTTCACCCGTGAATGACCCACGTGGTCCAGGCCCCACGGGTTTGTTTAGTCACATTTTGAAACTAATTGTGCACCAAACTGACAATGGTTAAAGTAATTAAAAACATGCAAGTGATACGAACAAAAATATAATGAATATTGTAATTTATTCCACAATTTACTGCTGGGGATTTCCTATATAGTTTACACGGGTTGTGAAACAACAACAAAGATACTCAATATAATACAATATGTGGATCCAACCGTTAGTGAACTGTACAAAAACAAGCAGGTAATTTGAGGATTAACAAAAAAAAAGTTTTAATTTTACATTTGCAAAAAAGAAAAAACCGTAAGAGTTTATTTTTCACAACATTAGGATTTATTGTTTGTTTGTTTTAATTAAGCACAAAGCTACACAATGGGCTATCTGTGCTCTGCCCTCCACGGGTATCGAAACTCGGATTCTAGCGCTGTAAGTCCGCAGACATTCCGCGGTGCCACCGGGGGGGGGGGAGAGTAGTATATAGTATATTATTAGTAGTTACGTTACGTAACGTTAGTTACGTAGTACCTAACCGTAACCGTAACCGTAAC
>NW_013673856.1:4758-7185 GCF_000517525.1 Limulus polyphemus
AAATTGAGACAACGCTTACAGTAATGTCTGTTTTACAATCACTAATAAGAAAATAGTAACATCCGCTTCCGAGCCATAAATAAAAAAAATTTAAACCCCTTTACGGTAGCGAGTCTGTCCCCTTAAACCACAGCTGTGGGAGGTCACCTACACTGCTCTTCGTTTAGCACTTACTCCCAATTACAGTCTAGTAGAACCGCCCCTGGTTATCGTGTTGAAGAGTACAAGTTGACATAAAATTGAAGCCATCGTAACGTATATTGGATATATGATTTTAGTGCCAGTTTTACAGTTTACATACGTATTATGTAATCCAGATAGACGTGCCTAACTTGTACTTTATGACATCATCAACAGCTTCTTCTGGAAGGAGCAAAAATTAATACATGGGGGAAATGAATATTTTCTTCCAAACCAGATAAAACAGGTCATGCTGCAGAGAAAACACGGAAGTGATAATCACGTGGTTTTATTCTTCCAGCTGTAATAATCTCGAACCCGTTCAATACGCGTTTTCACAAAAATAACTCGTCACAAATGTATATTTAACGGCAAAAACGAAACTAAAACCGAACTTCTTTTGAAGCCAAATTGCTAAAAGATATTGAGTTTAGATAAGTAAAAATCCTTCAGAAGAATTATGCGATACGAGAAATCTGACGGCTGAAAACACGTGAAAAACAGCTCGAAACGTCAACCATTTTTGAATAAGAATATAAAAAACTTGGCGACTGTTCAACCTATTATTTAATTTTGTTGTTTTAACTATATTTGTCTTATTATATAATTATAAAAACGATATGTAACGTCGTCAGAAATTGTTACTACAAAACTATCATTTTAAAGAATTAATTAAAAACCTGTAACGTCGTGTTTAAAAACAACAACAAACTATCAAACGATTGAAACAAATCAAACGTTTTATGATTCAAATTGTTCAGTAGGTGTCGCTTTTGAACCAAAACATCCTTTCTCACATTTCACAACGCGACCAACGTTTTACTTAAAGTCAACTTACTTAAACTGCTCCTTTTCTTTCTAATTCACCTACCCGAGCTAACACGATAAACAATCACGAACTGATGTCATCAAAACCTCTAATAGCACGCGCTGCTTCATTAGTTACGACAGAAATAACGATGAATAAGGCAGGACTGTAAAACTCTTCAACCCCCTAACCCCCATTCCAACCGACGGAATGCCCTTCAATCGTGCAAGAGAGGATGTTGGGTCGACATCCTAGCCATCACAATTCCAAAGCGTTGAATCATCTTTCCTTTATTCTATCCCGCCAAATTATAATATTACAGCCTTTTGAATGTGTATTTATTATTTGAGAAAAACCGGTTCAATTTGTTAAATAAAGAACCAGATTAATATCGATATCACTAAATAATGAGGCTTCACTCGATATTCTCTGTTCAATAAATAATGGTTCCGTTTGTTGAGCATAGAACCAGACTCACCTGGGTCTTACTAGATACTGTCACTAAAAACTGGTTCTGTTTGTTGTTCTATTTTCTGTGTGGGAATGTCAATCGTAGATAACTAACAAACCGTACATTGACGCGTTGTTCTGTCATGTAAAAAAATTATACAAGAGTTAATCAAAACTTTAAATCTGTAAAATATCAAATATGCGCATGCGCAGCCCATAGTCATAAAAAATCAATTCAGATAAAGTATTAAAAAAGTTTGAACAGGATTTTCAGATTTCTCCCTCATAAAAAATATTTTAATTGAAACATCACACATGAGCGGAATTTGGGACCAAAATGTGGGGAGGAAGGAAAAAAAGTGTTTTAAGTTTTAATTATTGTGAATGACTGTATCCAACAAATGCCTTCCCCTCCGTAATCCCTCTCGTGCATACACATGCAACAACACGGTACTGCCTTGTACCAGGCACTGTTCTCAATACCGCATGGTCCACAGTTTTCAGTCAGCTTTTTATCCAACTTTATACTGTAATAATAAAAGACAAATTCTGGCCTATGTATTACACATCATATGACGTGACAATTCACGTCTACGTAAATAAGTACCATCTAAACATATCATTTGTGAATTAGCAGCAACAAGACAGAACAGCATAAATCAGACAGTGACTACAGTCTAATGTAGCAGCAACAAGATTGAACAGCATAAATCAGACAGTGACTACAGTCTAATGTAGCAGCAACAAGATTGAACAGCATAAATCAGACAGTGACTACAGTCTAATGTAGCAGCAACAAGATTGAACAGCATAAATCAGACAGTGACTACAGTCTAAGGTAGCAGCAACAAGATTGAACAGCATAAATCAGACAGTGACTACAGTCTAAGGTAGCAGCAACAAGACTTGAACAGCATAAATCAGACAGTGACTACAGTCTAAGGTAGCAGCAACAAGACTGAACAGAGTGCAGTGTTCATAAGATAGTA
>NW_013673856.1:8110-9107 GCF_000517525.1 Limulus polyphemus
GTAGTTTCAACACGGATGTCGTCAAGTTCTTGTACCTAGTGTGTTTTTACGTTTGTGCAGGTAGTGCAGTGTTCATAAGATAGTATTGAGATGATAAAGTGTTCGTGAGAAAATATTCGGGGTATAAAGTGTTCGTGAGATAATATTCAGAGGATAGTGTTCATGAGATAATGATATTCAGAGGATAATGTGTTCGTGAGATAATGATATTCAGAGGATAAAGTGTTCATGAGATAATGATATTCAGAGGATAGTGTTCATGAGATAATGATATTCAGAGGATAGTGTTCATGAGATAATGATATTCAGAGGATAAAGTGTTCGTGAGAAAATATTCAGAGGATAAAGTGTTCATGAGATAATATTCAGAGGATAAAGTGTTCATGAGATAATATTCAGAGGATAAAGTGTTCATGAGATAATATTCAGAGGATAATGGAAGTAAACCTTCCGACCTACTAGTGCTGAAGTGGTTTAAAAAAAAGTCAATCATAACCTAGAGAGATTGGTACATTTGTGTTTAAAATGTGAAAATATTTTTTGTTTTAATTACTTTGAGAACAGGAAGGGCATGCAAGTCACATACACACTTTTCTTATATCACAGCAAAAACCTGCGAGGAAGGTTACGTAATAAAGAACAAATGTGAAAGTTAACGAGTTTTATTAATTTTAACAACTTTGGTTTTATGTTTCATCGCTACTCACACACGTCATTTGTCCTTCATCAACGCTGTGTTTTATCAGCGTAGCAACACTTCTTAAAGTGCACAAACATAAAAACACACTAGGTACAAGAACTTGACGACATCTGTGTTGAAACTACAAAAATAAATACTATCTGATCTAGATTTTTAAACCTGCACAAACGTAAAAACACACTAGGTACAAGAACTTGACGACATCTGTGTTGAAACTACAAAAATAAATACTATCTGATCTAGATTTTTACCCTGTTCAAGTCTTGTTGCTGCTACCTTAGACTGTAGTCACTGTCT
>NW_013673856.1:9879-13121 GCF_000517525.1 Limulus polyphemus
AATACTATCTGATCTAGATTTTTAAACCTGCACAAACATAAAAACACACTAGGTACAAGAACTCGACGACATCTGTGTTGAAACTACAAAAATAAATACTATCTGATCTAGATTTTTAAACCTGCACAAACATAAAAACACACTAGGTACAAGAACTCGACGACATCTGTGTTGAAACTACAAAAATAAATACTATCTGATCTAGATTTTTAAACCTGCACAAACATAAAAACACACTAGGTACAAGAACTTGACGACATCTGTGTTGAAACTACAAAAATAAATACTATATGATCTAGATTTTTACACCTGCACAAACGTAAAAACACACTAGGTACAAGAACTTGACGACATCTATGTTGAAACTACAAAAATAAATACTATATGATCTTGATTTTTAAACTGCACACGTGACTAAACTAGTTTCCCTTGGCGATATAATTAATTGATCAATATCAGGTTTTCTACACTCACCTTGCAAATGCATTCTTCACCTGTATTTACGTCTAAACAGCGATGTAAGGTTGTTCCCTCGATCTGTTCAAACAATATGTAGTTTCCAACAGCTCTCGGTGTAAAAGGCTCGTGTGTGTGTGAAAAAGATGGTGGGGTTGGGGGTTGAAGATTAGGGCTAAGACTTCCCGAACTCTCCTGTTGCTTACTAGCGATCCGTTCTCGTTTATGTTGAGCAGGCTGTAAATTTAGGTGTGGCAGTCGTGCAACATTCATGTGGAATGAAGAAAAAATTAATTTTTCATAAACAGTGAAAAATAAGCACTTATTCACAGTTTTCTACAGTTAGATATTTCCATTTCTATTGTTATTTAAGCTGGCCTAAAACTTGCGTTTATCTTTACATATGATGGTAAGTTATGCCTGTTTCATCCCACAAGTTGACTTGTCTTCAAAATGGTAAAAATTCAAATCCCTTCACACACACTTCCACTGTCGTTCTCCAAGCCTGGCTAAGATCTAGTTGCGTATTTTATATATTATTCAACTCCATGGATAATCTAAAATAACAAATATTCATTATTAATTAATTTCATCAAATTTACACATCTGCAGCTATTCCATGAATAAAATGTTAAGTTTCTACAAATGTAAAACTGCTTATAACAAAAAAACAACAACAACAGAATACTGGTTTTGCTTTTCATTACTTTTGTGGTGGCAATTAAAGTTATTAAAGAAACACTTGTTTTATTTGTAACAAAAGTGATTATTTAAATTGCATTAAAGTTCCTGAAAACCAAGTGGTATTATACCTGAAACAAACCCATTCGGGTAATAACATAACGTTTTGGAACAACATGGAACCACGCGTTTCCAACTTTACAATGTTTAGTTTATGCTGTCTCAAAAACATTTGATTTAGCTAAGAATAAGGCCACAGTATTAACAGATACGTTAAGAAATTATCAAACTGTATTTAATCATAAGATTTTATACAATATGAAAAAAGTCTCAGTGAATAAAAAAAAAAACGACGCGAAAAAACGAATTAAGTTCGTATTATCGAAAGACGCAAGGCTAAAGATGATAGTAAAATAAAAAATACTTTAAAGTTATATTTCTATAAAATTAGTATACCAAGTAGGCAATACCCTAAAACGTATATCAAGTTCATGAAAATATAAGTAGTTTCATATTTCACTATCTTTTGGGTCATTTTTTTTTTTCAAGAACTTATCTTAGTCTTTTGCTATTATTATTATTATTACTTACACCATACCTACTAATTCTAAGACTAAATTGATTTCACTATATCTAAATAATAATTTATAATCGGTACAAGTAAATACAAAATTTAAACATACAAAGCTTTTGATTGAAATTTTTAAAAATTTAATGCCAAACTTCTCGAAACCTGCCATAAATTGTTTGAAATGCATGTCTAAATTACCAGCTAACAAGTGATGCTTCTACAACGTTGCTGAATAGTTGTGCGTTGGTAAAACTGACAACCTCATGCATTATATGTTGTGACAACTTTGTGGCACTGTTAGACGTTAATGGTGAATATATATATTAATGGATCTTACTAATGCTCAGCTATTCAGTAACGTTGTAGAAACGCCATGTGCTAGCTGGGTTAATAGCGCACTAAAACTAAAACTGTGTAAATTTACATAAACATAATTAATTTTTTAACAGATTTCTATTTTTCACTTAAACAAACATTCATCAAATGTACTCTTCTTAAATTTATGGGAATCAGGAATAATATGACAACGCAATAGATCATAGACATGCTTTTAAACAGTTCGCAGTTTAAATATTTTTGCTGATGTCAAAAGTGCTCGAGTGAGGCATTATACTTATAGTAGTTGCATATTATTAGCCTAATGTACGACGCTTTGATAATGCTTAAAATATAAAATACACACTTACCATTCACTTGTTTCTGAATAAGAGAGGCTAAATTTCTTGTTAGACACTTTTAAAAATTACATCACTCAGTATACTGGCTAAATATTAAGGACGATACACCTAATATTAGGCCAATCCCATTCAGAAACGTTGCACACATGCCCCTCTCACACAAACGACAAGGCCATCTGGACGAGAGACGCAAGTGACTGCGTAGTTAGTTGTAGTAGGCAACATATTTTTGCAAAATACATGTGTGTGTGTGTGCATTCTTGTAGTTCTAGTAACTTATATATCTAAAATGCATATAAATTTTATTTTTCAATATTTTAAGAAAATTGTCCCTCAAAAATTCTTGAAATAGGAACTATTTCGTACCAGAAGAAGACGCCGTATAACAGCTTATGAAGTCATTCAAGGGAAATGATCGTGCTTACGTAATACGTCAGCTGTATGTTATGCAAAACGTAAATAATATTTTGCTTCTTTGTTTGTAGTATTGACAGTTACAATATGTTTTAAAAATCAACCCATTTGTAATAAAATGTTTAAAAAGAGTAACTATAAAATTAATAACCACTTTAAATATTACTATAAATATACTTTATACAATGAAACAAATCAGAAGCTCGTTACAGCAAAACATTTTATGAGCGCTAAAATTGACAGTGAATCTTTGTTTGTTTGTAGTTAAGCGCAAAGCTACACAATGGGCTATCTGTGCTCTGCCCACCACGGGTATCGAAACCTGGTTTCTAGCGTTGTAAGTCGATAGACATACCGCTGTGCCACTGGGGGCGCAAGTGAATCTTATTGTCAGAAAATCATAGTGTTACAACAGCGGAAGTCAGGCGACGCTGAAGGCATGC
>NW_013673856.1:13295-15017 GCF_000517525.1 Limulus polyphemus
CGCCTCTATTTTAGTATATAAGCCCGGCAAATAAAGCGGAGATAAAATTGCAGATAGAGAGAGATAGAGAGACAGATAATTGAGTCAAATGAGCGGTAGTGACGGTAATATAAAGTGTATGTTTTGTTATCGAGGTTGCAAACGTTTTGACTGTGAAAATTCTGTGTATTATAAAGTTGTATCGAGAAATAATTCTCGGAAAGAATTTCTACGGGAAATTAACAAACGATCAGAGACTTAACAATAGTAACATTGTTTATTTTCTATTGATACTATTTCCTAGATCTGTAAACGAATTTGATTCCCATTTTAACCTGTGCCAGTTGAATTTAAATTTAAATTATCGTCTAATAATATTTCCGTATGATTTAATACTTTATCCTTTTATAAGCTCAAACTCAATTGAAATGAAATTTGTCGCGATAAAATGTTAAGAGAAAACTTAATTAAAAAAGATATATTGGCCAAATTTTATCATAAATAATGAAAATAATAAGCAGATGACAATCTAAAAACAAACAACTAATTATAATTATGTGAAAAAATCACTTCCAACTGAAAAAAGGAAGGTGAAATGACGTATTTAAAGGAAATTTTGCGATGAATATCTTTGTCTTTATTACGATTAATTTGGTCCCATGTTTTCATCACCCTGCTGTCGAATATTTCAAGTTCTCATCTACTGAGGCCCCTGATAAGACGTTATAAAATTCGACGTGTAAATATTTAGTATTTCTTTTTTTACAGATAACATGAATGAGGACTATAGTGAGTGAGGTTTGAGCCACAATTCTTGAAAAAAAATATTGTTACGTATCTGCTTGTTTGTTTGTTTCCGGTATAAATTCTTTCCGAGGATCTTCAATGATACAAGTCCTTTCTTGATTAAACCAGTTTATTCTTCCTCCATACAAACTTTTAGTACACGGTAGTTCCAAAATCAGTACGTTTCTCGTCACTTTAAACTTAACAACTTTTATAATACACGCTATACATCACAGCAATTCACAATCTCGATAACTTCGCTCTCGACGAGTGCAAAACACACACTTTACGGCTCACTAACTCGAAACTAACAGAATCTTAAATTACACGGAACTCAAAGTAACCACTGCTCTCTCTTCATTTATCTCCCCGCTGGCTTTCTCCGTCAGGCTTATATACTAACAAAGAGGGCATCTCGAAGACACTTGGACTTCCCCGATCATACGAGAAACTCTTCACGCACGTCGTAACACTGCCCCTTCCTTAGTATTGTTCGTCCCGAACAATAGCCACTTACATTAAACCAATCGATAATTAACAATAACTTAATTAAATGTACAGTATTTACAAACACAAAATTAAAATTCAACAAAGTCTCTTAATTTTACGGGACGTATCTTCTTCCGTACTGGTCTCTGTCTCTTTGGCTTCTGCTTCACGTGGGGCTCCTCTGCTCCATCAGGAAATGTCGTCCCATTATCGGTAGCAGTCACATCAGTGGTAGTAACTTCATTAACGGCTTCACTGTTTTCCTTCTCAAAACCGGGTAGAGTTTCTTCTCCAACAGTGGCTTTTTCAGATGACAAGTCTTCAGCAGCGTCATTTGTTCTGTTGTTCATTTCGTTTCACTTGAAATGTCGTAGACCGTGATAACTGCAAAGCCTGTTGGCATGCGCCACCTTCAGCTTATCTCGCCGACCACATTTTATTCGGAAAGTCACGTCTGAGAGACGATCC
>NW_013673856.1:16017-17541 GCF_000517525.1 Limulus polyphemus
CTTTTACCAACGAATAGTGGGATTGACCGTCACATTATAACGCCCCCACGGCTGAAAGGGCGAGCATGTTTGGTGTGACTGGAATTCGAACCCGCGACCCTCGAGTGAGTCGAGCGCCCTAACCACCTGGCCATGCCGGGCCACGTGAGACATTGCTTTATTCTTTTATATTTTGTTTTATATTACAGCACAATTTTACTTTTTCTTCTATTAAGACTACTAGATTTTTAAAAAAACGTTATATAACATTTATCAATTAAACTTATTTAATCTTTCTTGTTTAAAATACAAATAAACGTGAAAGAATTTTCCAAGATGTCTGCAAGAATCAAAGAAATATAATTATTATAATTTAGAACGACGTATTAAAAATAACTAATCAATTAATAGCTTAATTTTAGTTATGATCTATGATGGTAGGTTGCGTTGATCAGAAGTTAATGATAATATCCTGTAGTTTACCACTAAGATTTAGCATTTGATACTAAGTACATAAAATCGTCAAATGTTTAACAGACACTCTGTATCTATCATAAAGTGACGGAACACTTAAGAAAAAAAAACAGATTTTTAAATGACTTATTTTTTAAGCTGTGAATCGTTTTGACGTAGAAAATTCGTATAATTTGTTCTTTATCCTAAAATGAAATAATATATTCAGACACGTGATTGGAATACAAAGTGAAAAGAAATGTTTTTACTTATAGATATCTTTCGTCGGGAAGTGCAAGAAAATTATATCTTTCTATCTTTATAATGAAATTTCCAAAACATTCCAGTAACCAGCATCTGAATTCGTCTAATTTTTAAAACTTTTAATACTAAATCACCTTGAAAATACGTTGTCAGAATGAATAGGTCTAAAGGCTTTCTTTTAATATTCTAATAGTGCCATCTAGCGATGAAAGAAAAATACCGATTACATAAAACTTTAATTTCTACTTTTCTTCTGATATTATCGTGTAAAAAAATTGCATTTATTTCAGATAATTACGTTATTAAGTTAATTGCATAATTACGTACTACAAATCTGGTACTTTTAATTCCCAAATCTGTGTTAATATTTTGATTGATAAATTATCTCCTGTAAGGTATTTTCTTCATAGATGAATTATGTATTGTAAGTTATTTTATTCATTGATGAATTATGTACTGTAAGTTATTTTCTTCACTGATGAATTATGTACTGCATGTTATTTTATTCATTGATGAATTATGTACTGTAAGTTATTTTCTTCACTGATGAATTATGTACTGCAAATTATTTTCTTCACTGATGAATTATGTACTGCAAGTTATTTTATTCACTGATGAATTATGTACTGCATGTTATTTTATTCATTGATGAATTATGTACTGCAAGTTATTTTATTCACTGATGAATTATGTATTGTAATTTATTTTCTTCATTGATGAATTATGTATTGTAAGTTATTTTATTCATTGATGAATTATGTATTGTAAGTTATTTTATTCATTGATGAATTATGTATTGTAAGTTATTTTATTCACTGATGAATTATG
>NW_013673856.1:18541-21427 GCF_000517525.1 Limulus polyphemus
ATGTACTGTAAGTTATTTTCTTCATTGATGAATTATGTATTGTAAGTTATTTTCTTCATTGATGAATTATGTACTGTAAGTTATTTTATTCATTGATGAATTATGTACTGTAAGTTATTTTATTCATTGATGAATTATGTACTGCAAGTTATTTTATTCATTGATGAATTATGTACTGCAAGTTATTTTATTCATTGATGAATTATGTACTGCAAGTTATTTTATTCATTGATGAATTATGTATTGTAAGTTATTTTTCATTGATGAATTATGTACTGTAAGTTATTTTCTTCATTGATGAATTATGTATTGTAAGTTACTTTATTCATTGATGAATTATGTAAGTCTGAAACTAGCTAATTCCAAAGTGGATGTTGAAACCACAACCAAGGAATTAATGTCGATAAAGGTGAAAATAAAATTTTATATCTTAAGTTCTGCAAACCGATCATATTACAACTAGTGTACTACATATCTAAAGTGGAACAATGTGTTAATACTTGGCACTGTTACCACACAAATATTTTAGACAATTAATATTTTACAAAAAACACAGCAAACTTCACTTCACCTGATTACTCTAACATTTCCAAATGTACTTAAAAAATAACTGACACTCAAAATTCAAATCAAATGTAGGATTGTTTACTTTTGTTTTAAATTCCTTGTTTAATAACTGAATTAAAAATAACACAAAACTATCTAAAGGGTCAAGATTAAAACAATATTTTAAAAATAGTTTGTTTCTTAGATGTTGACCATTTATATTTCTGCATTCTATTAAGCCTAACCTGTTTACTTTTTATCAGACTAATGTTTATCTAAAGGCAAAGATATCACTAATCACAGCCTAGGTAACAAACACCATTCAAGCACTGTCATGAGAAAAAGCGACTGTAATAAATGCATAAATTTTGAGGAAACTATTAAAGAAGGTCAACCATCAACTACTAAAAACAGGAGTTGTAATTCTTTACATACTGACATAACTGACCATCCACTAGAACAATACAAGGTCAACCATCAACTACAAAAAAATCTTACTCAACACGAGTTGTAATTCTTTACATACTGACCCTCCACGAGAACAATACAAGGTCAACCATCAACTACTAAAAACCTTACTCAACAGGAGTTGTAATTCTTTACATACTGACATAACTGACCATCCACGAGAACAATAAAAGGTCAACCATCAACTACTAAAAACCTTACTCAACAGGAGTTGTAATTCTTTATGTAACTAGAACTTACTAAACAAGTTGAGGGCTAATTTTTTCAGTTTTACAAGGTTTTAGTATCCAAATGTTTGAATTTCTAAAAGATTAATTTTTTAAAGTGTATAAAATTGAAAACGATGAGAGATACATTCTCTTCATCTAATGAACAGTTTTCAACATCTTAGGACAAACTTTTTAAAACATATTATTTAAAATTGCACTTAAACAGTTACACACTCAAAATAAATATTTTACAAGAATGCTCAGATTTTATTCCAAGAACTTTCGATTTAAATACAGGTAACGTTTCAAGTTGCTGAGGACACACAGAAACTACTTACAACAGGATATACACTATTCCTGAATACCACAAATGTCTATTTTGTTTTTGACAAATTCAATCTTTTCAATTCACAGAAAATCTCTCTAGAAACAGAAACTAGAAACAGAAGTCATGCAGTGCAGGTGGTCTAATTGGCAGCTCGTTGTTGCTGACCTTGCTTCTCATGAAACTCCGTAATTCTTGCCTCAATAATAGGCCTGAAATGTCGAATCAAACCCTGTGGAATATAGCACAAAGAGGATGTTACAGTTTGCTCTTCTATGATTCATTTTATTTTATAAAAGAGATTTTTTTGAAAAATATATTAAAAAGTGAAGTATAAGATAAGTAAAACAGTTTTCCCCTGATAAAGAAAGGTCCACCTTTTGAAAGTGGTTTGGGTCACTTGGTTTTGTATTCTTGTCTTTAATTGATTTTGGGATCTCAATGTTCTCCTAACATCATGGAACACAGTTCAATGTTATTTTTCTTGAATAAAAATAATGACAATAGAGATTTCTTGTAATAAAATTCTTTTAGCAAGATACTGGAAATATATTTTAAAAAAATATTTCAATTAAAGATATACAACAGGTTTTCCTTTCTCACATCTACAGTTCTAGAATAATCATTAAATTGACTGGATTTACATGGCACAAAAGTACATAATAATAACACTTCACAATGGAATAACTGTTGTATATCACCTTACACAGTACAGGAAGACAACACTGTCACTAAAGTAGGGGAAAATGTGTTGTATATCACCTTACACAGTACAGGAAGACAACACTGTCACTAAAGTAGGGGAAAATGTGTTGTATATCACCTTACACAGTACAGGAAGACAACACTGTCACTAAAGTAGGGGAAAATGTGTTGATTATCAAATTACACGATACAGAAAGACAGAAATCATGTGCTGCATGTCTCTTGATTAAGATGTTTACTAGAAATCTCACCCGAACAGGCCAGGCTGTACCATCACCGAAAGCACAGATTGTGTGTCCTTCTATCTGTTTACTAGAAATCTCACCTGATCAGGGCAGGCTATACCATCACTTAAAGCACAGATTGTGTGTCCTTCTATCTGTTTACTAGAAATCTCACCTGATCAGGGCAGGCTATACCATCACTTAAAGCACAGATTGTGTGTCCTTCTGTCAATTTACTAGAAATCTCACCTGAACAGGGCAGGCTGTACCATCACCTATAGCACATATTGTGTGTCCTTCTATCTATGTTTACTAGAAATCTCACCTGAACAGGCCAGGCTGCACCATCACCTAAAGCACAGATTGTGTGTCCTACTGTCAATTTACTAGAAATCTCACCTGAACAGGG
>NW_013673856.1:22147-23300 GCF_000517525.1 Limulus polyphemus
TTTACTAGAAATCTCACCTGAACAGGTGATGGTACAGCCTGCCCTATAGCACATATTGTGTGTCCTTCTATCTATGTTTACTAGAAATCTTACCTGAACAGGCCAGGCTGCACCATCACCTAAAGCACAGATTGTGTGTCCTTCTATCTGTTTACTGACTTCATAAATCATGTCAATTTCATCGTTTCGGGCATTTCCTTCCACTAGAATTAATGACACAATTTTTGCAAATTATTGCAAGTATAAATATCTTACAGTAGATGCAGAAAATGTAATTGTTTATATTTTGTGAACACTATTTTCTTAAAGTGCTAAGAATAGCCTGTTAAAAAGATCATAAACACTTCTAACTGTATTATCTATTTGGCATAAGTCATGCTTCAAACCTATATTTTCCTAAAAAATTCTTAAGTGATAGACACAAAAAAATGACGAACTGCGTACTTACCAAACCTATGCATAATCTTATTCATCCAGCCGACTCCTTCTCTGCAAGGAGTGCACTAAAAAAATAAAGTTAGTTATTGACTATACACATTAAGAATTATCAACAATTTGATTGTTAGATAGTTACTGACCACACACATTAAGAATTATTAACAATTTGACTTACATAGTTACTGACCACATTCATTAAGAATTACCAACAATTTGACTGTTACATAGTTATTGACCATACTCATTAAGAATTACCAACAATTTGATTGTTAGATAGTTACTGACCATACTCATTAAGAATTACCAACAATTTGATTGTTAGATAGTTACTGACCATACTCATTAAGAATTACCAACAATTTGATTGTTAGATAGTTACTGACCACACACATTAAGAATTATTAACAATTTGACTTACATAGTTACTGACCACACTCATTAAGAATTACCAACAATTTGACTGTTAGATAGTTACTGACCATACTCATTAAGAATTACCAACAATTTGATTGTTAGATAGTTACTGACCACACTCATTAACAATTACCAACAATTTGACTGTTAAATAGTTACTGACCAAACACATTAAGAATTACCAACAATTTGACTGTTATATAGTTACTGACCATACTCATTAAGAATTACCAACAATTTGACTGTTAGATAGTTACTGACCACACACATTAAAAATTATTAACAATTTGACTGTTACATA
>NW_013673856.1:24209-27148 GCF_000517525.1 Limulus polyphemus
GTATGTATATTATACAGTAGTTATTTTTCTAAACAACAACACCATGGCTAAAAACGTTTCTCACTCTTTAGGGATAACAGGAGTTGAAGAGCCACCTGGTATAACTGCCAGCAAGTTGTCCCAGCCACCAATGACACCACCAGCATGTCGTTCAATTAACTCTTTCAGAGGAAGAGACATCTCTTCTTCAACTGTTGTAGGGTACTTAACATGTCCCGAGATGTTGAAAAGCTGGAGAAAAGTTTATTCAATAGTTAACATACTGATGTGTGTATTAATATTATATGAATCATATAATCAATCTGTTCTTTTATTGTACTTAAAATGTTTATTCACTTTTCTTTCCAAGTATGAAGTTAGTGCTTGCCTTATGAAATTCTTTCTTTTTGATTATCATTAAACTCTTCAGTAAATTTCTGCTTATAAAACTTGTCCTACACATCTTGAAAACATCAAACTCCTACTTATAAATCGTATTTCCTAGTTTTCATAGTCATTTTTCTTTATATTTATTCCATTTTTAGAGCCTTTTCATTTGATTAAATTTGTGATATTTTGAACACGATAACACAAGAGTAGGAGTAAGAGTGCACTCTTCAGCACCAAACTTTCTTCTTCCTACCTACTCTGTGGTATTCTCAGGTTAAACCGATTTTCAGAGAGAGTATTCGTTAGCTATGTTTAATAACAGGAGGATCGGCAGGATAAATTAGGAAGTGATAATGAATTTCTCTGAAACTGATGAAGTTTGAGATAAAAAGAGGATGTAAAAAATGTATAAAAACAACAGGAAACAATCTTTATTTAAACTTGCAAGTACAATCAAAATAACATGTACAGCATGAAGGACCATGCCTTTACTTTGTAGTTAACTCTCTTAACTTATTAAAAGAAAGAGTTTGACTTACCAAACTGTGAAAGAGCTAACTAAGAGATCATATTATATACTATATTCTCATGATGCGTGTGCCACCTGTGTCATGCTTGGTTAAACCCACTGAGACCCACTAAAAAATGTAGTAACCATGAGATACTACCTGACCTATCACTAGAGAACAAGAACACTACTGTTGACCTTCAAGATTCAGCTTTACAATTATAACCACCATAGGCAGACCGGGTGTTATCACCAAGGGAATGACAAAAACCAAAAGTAGATAGAACAAATTCAACTTTCCTAGACCAAGTGTTATGAGAAAACTGTACAGACTCAAGAACTTTGAAAACTTATAAAATAATATAAGAAGTTAAAAATGCATAGTATACCTGCATGTCACACCTTTTAAAAGAGTAACACTGTCAGTTTAGCTGTGATTCTCTTCCAAGGTACAGATCATTTAACACATCAGAAATAAAACAATTAATAAGTGACTTTCATTGTAAAAATACAGTCAGTACTTGTCCAAGTGAGGTCAAAAACATCTACAGTTAAAACATGTTGCTATTAACTCTCTCACTATGGGCTCGGTCCCAGGGACTAATCTCATAACCACGTTGTGCTTGTTACAATATTCATACTATAACCTTTAATACAATAAGAGTATCTTCACAAAATTTATATAAATATCAGTAAACATTACAAGGTTTTCATACACAAAATATCAGACTTTTTATTAAGTTTTAAGAGTTTTTTAAATAACGATTGGCTTGTGCATTTTTTCTTTTCGAATGTTGACTATCCAACATACAAAGTAATTTTGATTTTAAGATTAAAAATACTTTTATGCATCAGAAAATTGTCAAATTTCACATGGGAAATCCTTATAACTTTCTAATAACCACCAGATAATTAGCAAACGTTTTCTTTTAGGAAAAACTTTATATTTTATTTATTATTTTCACTATTGTATCTCTGTATGGGTTAGGTCAATTTGACCGACCTTGTAACCACTATAAAAAATTAGGAAGTAGATATAAGTTATGCTTTTTAGTTCTAGAATGACTACAAATTATAACACGAAACCGCAAATGTTTAGTGTAAATACCTTAAATCTCATAACATTATACACCTATATATATATTTATTATTTATATTTTATTCGCCTTTCAGGTGTGTCTGACTAACATTACAGCAAATAGAAAAGATAGGAGTTTCTTATTTTAGATTCTAGCTTGTCAATATCAGTAATTTCCATTTCTAATTTGTAAGAAACAACAGACTTTGTATTTGGACATCACAAACATCTAATATGAACTAAAGCTGCATTCAACATACCATGTGACACACAAAAATAGACATTTTGGAATTTTTTATGTTTACTTTTAAATAAAGAAATTAACTAAAGTATAATACTAAAATTTGAATTATAATCTACAATTTGAAACCAAACTTCTTGACATGCATTTATAAAATAGTAGTCCAATAAAATTTTGAATGTAAGTCTACAAATGTGCTGATATGCCCTCTATTCTCTGACCATAGGAAAACCCATAGTGATAGGGTTAAAGACAACAACAGACTTAGGTTCCGATATGAGTGATATTTAACTACTGATACAAGATGATAAAATCCTCATAACCTAATATATTATAGGGTTTAATCATCTTGCATCAAAACACTTCTTGAACCTATGTGTTTTTCTGACATCATGAATTTAACTATTGACTCTGTCTTCTATAACACATGCCTTTAATATCATATCTTCTAATTATATACACTAACATAAGACTATTGTTTGGTATTTATACCTTTTAATATATCAACACAAGACTGGTGTTGTATCTCTACCTACTAATATATCAACAGAAGACTGGTGTTGTATCTCTACCAATTAATATACCAACACAAAACTGGTGTTGTATCTCTACCAATTAATATACCAACACAACACTGGTGTTGTATCTCTACCTTCTAATATACCAACACAACACTGGTGTTGTATCTCTACCTTCTAATATACCAACACAAAACTGATGTTGTATCTCTACCTTCTTAATAG
>NW_013673856.1:28022-36465 GCF_000517525.1 Limulus polyphemus
ATACCAACACAAGACTGGTGTTGTATCTCTACCTACTAATATATCAACACAAGACTGGTGTTGTATCTCTACCAATTAATATACCAACACAACACTGGTGTTGTATCTCTACCTTCTAATATACCAACACAACACTGGTATTGTATCTCTACCTTCTAATATACCAACACAACACTGGTATTGTATCTCTACCTTCTAATATATCCAACACAACACTGGTATTGTATCTCTACCTTCTAATATACCAACACAACACTGGTGTTGTATCTCTACCTTCTAATATACCAACACAAAACTGATGTTGTATCTCTACCTTCTTAATAGACTGATATAATACTGAGGTTGTGTCTCTTGTCTTCTAATACATTGACATAACACTAATGTCGTATCAGTATCATGTGTCATACAGAATTAACCGTAAAATGATATATTTTTTACCTTAGTTCCAGTATTTCGAGGTCGACCAAATGAAGCAAACCAATCTCCTCCACGGCGACATATAGCAGGAGCCACAGCAACGGTCTCAACATTTGAGACAGTTGTAGGACATCCAAATACACCCACATCAGCAGGAAATGGAGGCTTCAAACGAGGTTTTCCTTGCTTGCCTTCAAGAGATTCAATCAAGGCCTGCAACAAACAATTCTTAGCTGTGATAGAAAACCACACCTATATCTGATCAAATATTGAAACAAACTAATTATTCCTTCCGTATTTTAATGTAAAAATAGGGCTATTTCACAATAAAAGATTCTTTCACCTAAAAAATCCATTTATCTATAGAATGGGAAAAGCAAAGTATATTTCAAATCAGTAAAATTAAAACTTAATTTCACACAAACGGCAAATGGATGGTGTTGAAAATATAATGTTTAAAAATCTGTTAAATGGCTTTTTATACTTTTCTTGCAGTTTTAAAAAAACCTGACACATATATTGCTAAATCAGTTACTGTGTTACAAGTTTAGGGGAAACAAACTGTGACTGAGTTACAATAGATTATTCTGTGATCATATCTTACTGTTTCTTCTCCACATATGTATGCTCCAGCTCCTCGGTGCATGAAAACATCGAAGGTTATTCATTGTTAATCCTATTGATTAATTTTGATCCTATTAATTTTGTTTGTTATGCTCTACTCATCTTGTTTATTATGTTCCGTTCATCTTGTTGGTTATGCTCTGTTCATCTTGTTGGTTATTCATTGTTAATCCTATTGATTAATATTGATCCTATTAATTTTGTTTGTTATGCTCTGTTCATCTTGTTGGTTATTCATTGTTAATCCTATTAATTTTGTTGGTTATGCTCTGTTATTCTTGTTTGTTATGCTCTGTTCTTCTTGTATTGGTTATGCTCTGTTCTTCTTGTTGATTATGCTCTGTTCTTCTTCTTGGTTATGCTCTGTTCATCTTGTTGGTTATTCATTGTTAATCCTATTAATTTTGTATGTTATGCTCTACTCATCTTGTTTATTATGTTCCGTTCATCTTGTTGTTTATGCAGCTTACATTTACATCCGTGGGGAGTTCTATAATGAAGCATCTAACATGCAGATTGCTATTCGGGAAGCTTATGAGGCTGGCCTGATTGGGAAGAATGCTTGTGGCTCTGGTTATGACTGTTGGTTATGCTCTGTTCATCTTGTTGGTTATTCTTTGTTAATCCTATTGATTACAACCTATTAATTTTGTTTGTTATGCTCTACTCATCTTGTTTTGATGAACAGAGCATAACCAACATGATGAACAGAGCATAATCAATACGAGAAATACCTGATAAGAGTTTAATGTGAAAACGTGATATCAAACTGCTCAGTTTAAACTAAACAATGTATTTAAAATACAGAATTACATATGGTTAACTTCCTTTTCAAACAATCTTTTAATTTTTTTCCTGATATGAAAATATTGATACTAGTTTCACATCTCACTGTGGAAGAAATTATGGTACTGTTTCAGCACATTACATGTTAATGTGAAGGAAATTACGGTACTATTTCAGAACACTGTACCTTAGTGTAAATGAGATTATGGTACTATTTCAGAACACTGTACCTTAGTTAAAGTAAAGGAAATTATGATACTATTTCAGAACACTGTATGTTAAAGAAGATTATGGTACTATTTCAGAACAATGTACCTTAGTACAATATAGATTACAGTATTACTTCAGAACACTGTACATTAGTGTAAATGAGATTATGGTACTATTTCAAAACATTCCTTTCTCATTGATTATCCCAAACAGGAGGATATCACGTCATCTACACCTGCAGAACACCACTGCCCTACTCTGTAACTGAATGGTTATTGTGTAGAAGGTGCCTCCATGGTCCACCACACCAGCAGCTTGGAAGTGGAGTGGTAAGGACTCCCATACTCCACTTGAATAAAGGAGGGTGACAATGCGGTGGAGAGTCTGGAGGAACGTTATCACCTGATACAGTGCAATGGGTGACCACAAAACCATATTTTGAAAGGCAGACCATACCAAGTTATTCACTCCAGGCATGGCAAGGATGAGCAACAATCCCCTTCTGCTTTACTCGTGTAGTCTATGGGTGATATGGTCCGGGACAGGTATGTCTACAAAGCAAAATATCACGAGGTCTTGCACCAAGAAGATATATTGTGGAACACCCCATCTCAATGGTGAGCGTGCAAAGCCATAAAAAATAAATCACGAGTCAACAGTGTAGATTTTGAGTTAAAGTACACCTGTGAGGCACCATTCACCACAGAGCAGAATCCATGATGTAAAGAATTAGAGAAAGGCCCCTGATAAGAAAGGAAAGTACAAATAAAAACTTACCAGTTAGAGTTGCACCAAAGTCTGAATAATGGCCACAGATGGTAGACAAAACCCCAATGAAGAGGAAACTGAGATATGATGGAAATAGTGTGAGATAAACACTTGGTGTAGTCCACATGCCGCACTGGAGAATCTCTTCCATTGGAAAACAAAGACAAGAAGAAAGGGAAAAGGTGAGGTGTCAGATCTAATAGGAAAACACCTGGAACAAATTCTGGGAGGAATAGGCCACTTGAACCAAAAGAAGGACTCAACTGGTAAGGGTAGAAGGTAAAATATCACGAAGGGAGGAGGATTGCCAGGGGATAAAGAGATGGGAACATGAACCCTGAAAGGAAGCAGTATGGGCAATATAACAACAAAAAGCCCTGACTGGGCACAGAAGCCTATCCAGATCCGGTCAAGGGTAAAGATGGGTAATGGAAGGAAGGGAAATGGGAGAAAAGGAGGAATCACCCTCACAAGCTGCCGAGGTCTTCGGGAGAAAAGAACAATCTGGATAAAGGAGAACATAGGTAGGGTGATAAAGGGTACATGAAATGTCAATGGCAAACAAATCAGGTCTTTGAGATCCACAAGCTAAGAGAAGAAGGACACATATTTTAAGGGAATGATGAAACATGAAACATGAGGAAAATGGTTCCATCAAAGGTAAAGTAAGGGGAATGGAGGATTACATTAATATCCCAATCCGGAAGGAAGGTCGCCTTGGAGGGCAATGTATCCGGAAGGAATGCATGAGTATCGTAAGGACAGGAAAAGTAAAAACTCCACGATGTCAGGAAAAATTAAAGGTATGGGATAAGGATGCCTGATATCACAAAAGTGAGAAGAACAAAGACCCACAGTCAAAGATCCAGGTGAGAAATTCCACAACATGAGCCACAGTAGGCCAGTCAGCTGGAAACTCCCTGGTTGTAAACCAAGGACAGAATCCCTTCCACTTGCAGTGGTATACCTCCATGGAAGATGGAGCCAGTTAACAAAGAAAAGACTTGACATGTGAAACCGAATATTCTCGCCAAGGACCAGACAAAAGTCAGACATGAAGACGCAGGATATGAAGGTTGGGATGTAAAACATGTGACTGAGGTTGATGAAGAAGGTAGGGAAAAAGTCAAAGAGGAAAATGAGGAGAGGGAAGCAGTCACTTTAACCATGGAAATTAAGGCTGAGCTGGCCAATAAGAAGCAATCAGGAGAACATGACAAGGAGTGGCATGGATGAGAGAAATCATGCGATAAAATAATCAGATGGGTGGGTACACATAAAGATATTTATGTGACTCATCCATGGGCTCCGTGCATTGACTGCCAGAGCCTGTGGATGAGATACAGGTGACAAAAAGAGAGGTAACTTGTTGTTGAGGCCTGTAGCAAAGACACCCATGTGGGGAGAACCCCATCAATCACAAAGATCCCTGAAAATGAGGGGATCTAATGACCATTCTATGGGATATATTCAGTCGGAGCATGAAAGATAATCCATGACCAGATTGAAAACACCCGGCACATGACATGCAATAAGATGAATGTGATGTGTGTGGGCCCAGTATATGAGACCCAATGTCCAAAAACAGAGATCTCTGGACCACATGCCCCCTTTGTGGTTGATATGTGCCACCACCATAGAATTGTCTGAATGAACCATCACCAGACAATGATGGGTGAGAAGAAGAAAGTGATGCAATGCCTTACATATGGCTAGAAGTCCGAGAAGATTAATATGCAAAGTGCTTTCGTCCGCAGACCAATGGCCCAAAGCTTCCTGGTGATTGACCCATGTCCCCCATTCCTGAAGAGGTGCATCCATGACTTTGTTCAACCACCAAAGCAGATAGTCTTGATGGGAACAAATGGAGAGTAATGGGGGTGGAAAGAGGATCCTAAGTAAGTTTACATCGATCATGAAATGCCCATTGAAAGGATCTCATATGTGCACAATCGAGGGGGACCAATGATGTCATTGATGACCACATTCTCAAAAGGGATATAACCTTGCAAGCAGTAAGTGACTGAGCCGAAAGGGCGTAGCAAATCAACAGTTCCATTGAATGAATTAATACAGGAGAAGAATGGACCCTACTGATATGAGTGTTGAGAAAGACCCCCAAATGGACAAAATATTGAGTGGGTCTGAGGAAGAACTTCTCCAGTTTGATCAACCAGCCCACCTGAGCTGCCACCTAAAGGAGCTGCCGAGTATGATTGGCCGATTCCTGTTAATAATGACCCAGAAGAAGCCAGTCGTACATGTAATAATGAAATCTAGAGCATGGAGATGTCGAACAAAAGCTTGAACTAATCGACAAAATATGTAGGGTGCCGAGGACCCAAGATTGATAGACCACCCCGAGATGGACAAATCAAAGATAAGGATGAGACTGAGATGATATTGGTATATGAAAGTAAGTGTTGGAGACATCCATAACCCTGTAGAAAATGCCCATCTCAGGGTGAGAAAAAACTCCATGGTGAACTGGGGTAGTAAAACGAAGCAGTTGAGGTAAGATAAATTGATTACAGGTCATCAATCCACAGTTTTCTTGTGGACGATGAAAAGGCTGGAATGAAAACCCTGGGAAGGATGGGGAACAGGTTCACTGGCCTGCTGCAAGTACAATTCTCAAACCACTTCTGACAGATGTTGGCTGGTGAAGGGATCTCATGGAAGAGGGAGGGACACACGGGAGGTGAAGAAAGAAACTAAATAACGAATCCTTCTGACAGAACCTGAAGCATCCATTGATCGCCAATGAATGAATGCCAGCAATGAAGAAACTTAAAAAGCTCCCACCAATCCCAAACCCATTGGGTAGTCACCAGTACTGGCGGCAACAGGGGGCACATTGTCAAGGACAGCAATGAAAAGAAGTATCCCGAGTAGAACGGATGGGTAAGAGTTGGGAAGGGGAAGGATGGGAAATGGTAATAGGAGGCATTTGAGGCTCTGACTGAGACAAATGGGCTACAATATTCGTATGGATGGATTGTTGTTGGACAGATGTCGCCCAGGGCTCTAGAGTTTCCATGACTGTGTAAAAAATGTAATGGCTCAAAAATAGTGCCATACATAAATCCCTAAGATATGTAGAGGGTAAAAGGACCTGAGCCAATACAGCATGATGATCTATATAGTCCCAACAACAAAGAAACCACATATGTAAAGCCAGACCTGAAGATGACATGTGGGCTAAAGTGGAGGAGGGAAGGGCAAGGGTATCCCCAGAAAACCCCTCAGGATTTCTGTGGAGAGCTTCAGATAAGAGGTGTATGGAAGAAAGATACCATTAGAGATTTGTAAGGGTAAAAAGCGAATGAGAATATTGGGCATGGGTAAGATTGAAAGATGATTCAGGAACCATCTCCCAAATAGGCAACAATGAACTTAATAACTGCTGGTCTAAAAATGGATAGTCAGCAGGATGGTAAGAAAGTGCAAACTGATGTGAAGTCCGCATGGGGTGAGGCATGCTAATCCCCTCACTTAATTGTGAGGCAAAGTGTTCAGCATAAACCCAAATATCAGGTGAGGGAAGAAAAACCATAAAGGGTTGGGAAGATTGTTCATACAATAAGGAAGGACAAGGTGCATAAGAAATAGGGGAAGGGGATAAAACGTCACAAACCCGAGACATAAAATCCATATATATTGCATTAGGCCTAGGAGACTCATTGATTTGGGAATGAGAAGGAACGACAAAATCTGGCGATGGAAAAAGATCGAAGTCCATGTCAGCCTGCACAGGATCAGCCTGTCCTGGAGGAGCCTGGGTGATGTCTGTGGACAAAAGCTGTCCCATGTAATGTTCAGTCTCCTGGAGTATAAAAGCAGATAAATCCACCATCAGTTCACCCCCACCTGAGAACTGAGAAAAAATGCTGGCCACTGGTGTAACCCCCCAAAAATGTAACTTCGAAATTCATTGCACAGAAAGGTTCACCAAATTTGAGTGCAGAAATAAGGCAAATAGAATTAACTGATAAATACTAATAGCAGAAACAGGTTGAATGAAAACAAATTAATTTAAAAAACAGCCACTTTGTTAGGAAACAAAGTCAAATGTGAAGCATTAAACAAACAAAAAAGCACGTCCAAACACAAACACTGCCAAACGAGAAGTGACAGTTCCGTAGAGAAGTTTAGAGGGAATCACATGTGTCACATGAGCATGTCATGCTCCTATTGGTAAGGAAGTGACACATGACAATTTGCATGAGAGACATTTTGGAATCTTGCAATTCCAATATAAAGGAGTGGAAGGCTTGTGACTGTATGAGAACATAACAAACAAGATGAACAGAGCATAACCAACAAGATGAACAGAGCATAATCAACATGATGAACAGAGCATAACCAACAGGATGAACAGAGCATAATCAACATGATGAACAGAGCATAATCAATAAGAAAAATACCTGATAGCAGTTTTATGTGAAAACATGTGATACTAAGCTGCTCAGTTCAAACTAAACAATGTATTTAAAATACAGAATTACATATGGTTAACTTCCTTTCCAAAGAATCTTTAGATTTTTCTACTGACTTTAAATTATTAATACTATTTTCACATCTCACTGTAGAGGAGATTACAGTACTATATCAGAACATTGTACCTTAGTGTAATAGAGATTATGGTATTATTTCAGGACACTGTACCTTGGTGTAAAGGAGATTACGGTACTATTTCAGAACACTGTACCTTGGTGGAAAGAAAATTAGGGTATACTATATCCCGACACTGTACATTAGTGTAAAGGAGATTACGGTACTTTCAGCACACTGTACCTTAGTGTAATAGATATTATGGTGTTATTTCAGCACACTGTACCTTAGTGTAATAGATATTATGGTGTTATTTCAGCACACTGTACCTTAGTGTAATAGATATTATGGTATTATTTCACAACACTGTACCTTAGTGTGATATAGATTATGGTACGTTTTCAGTACACTGTACCTTAGTGTAATAAATATTATGGTGTTATTTCAGAACATTGTACCTTAGTATAAAGGAGATTATGGTGTTATTTCAGAACATTATACCTTAGTATAAAGGAGATTACGTTACTATTTCAGAACATTATACCTTAGTATAAAGGAGATTATGGTGTTATTTCAGAACATTGTACCTTAGTATAAAGGAGATTATGGTGTTATTTCAGAATATTATACCTTAGTATAAAGGAGATTATGGTGTTATTTCAGAACATTGTACCTTAGTATAAAGGAGATTACGGTGTTATTTCAGAACATTGTACCTTAGTATAAAGGAGATTACAGTACTATTTCAGAACATTGTACCTTAGTATAAAGGAGATTATGGTGTTATTTCAGAATATTATACCTTAGTATAAAGGAGATTATGGTGTTATTTCAGAACATTGTACCTTAGTATAAAGGAGATTATGGTGTTATTTCAGAACATTGTACCTTAGTATAAAGGAGATTACGGTACTATTTCAGAACATTGTACCTTAGTATAAAGGAGATTATGGTGTTATTTCAGAACATTTTACCTTAGTATAAAGGAGATTACGTTACTATTTCAGAACATTGTACCTTAGTATAAAGGAGATTACGGTACTATTTCAGAACATTGTACCTTAGTATAAAGGAGATTACGGTA
>NW_013673857.1:0-1685 GCF_000517525.1 Limulus polyphemus
AATTTTATTCTACGACCTAACGTTATACCTTTTTAAAAACTTTAATAAGTTTTTAATATGTTGTTGTACAAAATGTCTACTAAAGTATATCTACATCTGCCTTTTGTTTACATCCGTTGAAACGAAGTGCGCGCGCATGCGCATTTAGATAATAAGGTGAGCGCGAATTTTCAAGACAGACAAAAACTGAGTATTATTATAACTAGCAGAAATACCCGCCCTCCGGGCAAGTATAACTGCTAGTTCCTGAGGAAGGCTATTGGGCCTGTGGCATGTTCTGGAATTGTACAACAATGTACTCATACTTGACATTCAATAATGTTCATTTATTTGTTTGTAATTAAGCACAAAGCTACACAATGGGCTATCTGTGCTCTGCCCATCACGGGTATCGAAACCCGGGTTATAGCGTTATAAGTCCGCAGACATACCGCTGGGACACTAGGAGGCTAATAATGTTCACCATACATGAGAAAAAGGATTTTATTGAAATTTTAGTTTCAAAATGAGCTATCATCATAGCATTACATCACAGAGTAGATTTTATTGAAGTATTTCCTTGTAGACACAGTTATGAATGAAAGCACCTTGCTTTTCTGTTGCAACATGGATGAGATTTTCACTAAAGAAAAACAAATAATTTTTTTAAGTTTGTTTTTTGATTGTTTTATATTTGAAACTTACACCTTTTGGTTTGTACTTGTATTGGTTAAATCTGAAACATATCATTTTTGTGGAAATTTCAATTGTTTTATTTGTTGCTCAGCTATAAAAATATTGCCTAATTATAAAAATATTACCCAGTTATGATTGTGATGGTCAGTGCGGTAGTTTTCGAGATCCGAGTTTTGGGACTTATACATCGCAAGCTCCATTATTATAAAATAGATGAATCCTAAATACAAACGTAGCTCTATTTTAAAAGCGTTTTGTATGTAAAAAATAAGATTATGTAAGTGTGTATACGACTGCTAAGTGGAACTGTATTGTGAACACGACTAATAGTGCAATCATACATAAGAGAAGCTAGTGAAAATATACGAGTTAATATTACCCCCATGAACTGGACGTCACATGAAAAGGGTGCTAATTAAAAACTATGGACAATGGACAAAATTTAACATACTGTGAGTAATGTAACAAAGTAAAATGGGTTATTACCTAGGATTCAGTAACAATGCAAACAAAATAGCAATTCCTGAGAAGGAACCTAACCCTCCCTGGTCCAAGACATGGACCGAATCCCGATGAAAAAGAACAAGAATATATTATAATAGATTCATAAGCAACGATAAGAGGGATTCACACAGATGAACCGGGTACGGTGGAAACTACAGAATCACGAGGGGGAGAGGGATGGCAGACAGATGGGTTTAGAAGACAGAGTGTTCCTTGTTTTTAAAATGCAAGGGGGGGCATGAGAGGTATACTAGAAAGATGTAAGGTAGGATTCACTTGCTGAAGAGTGTTTTCACGGAGTTTTGTTTACTATTTAGTAAACTCAATATTATGAAGGTAACTCGCAATGTATAGCTTCAAATTTTCTTAGTTCGTACTCTGTTTGGTCGCAAAAGTAAAAGGACTAACCAGAGATTGGATGATGTAGCTTCAAAATATTCTTAGTTCGTACTCTGTTTGGTCGCAAAAGTAAAAGGACTAACCAGAGATTGGATGATGTAGCTTCA
>NW_013673857.1:2555-17969 GCF_000517525.1 Limulus polyphemus
TTTTATATAAGGTATTACAAATAGGAAATACTTTCCCAAAACAGGAGAGAAACAACAAATCAGACACTTAGTAATTAAACGTGAACATAGGGATGTGGAGAAAGTCTAAGGAAGCATAAAATGTTTTTTGTTTTTTGTTTTTTTGGAATCGGACGAAGATGAACACAAAAGTATACACGTGGGATTTGTGGACTGAGAGATAGAAGAGTATAGAGGGCGTGTTTGTTTATGTATAAATCAAGTCAAGGACAGCAAATGTCACTCAGGAAAAAGCAGGACAAAAAGGGAAGATTTCTTGTTCTATAAAAAGAGTACATGAGCGGAAAAGCATTATTAACGTTGTATATCATATATAAAATAGAGCAGGTTATCAAGATATCATTATGTACTTGTATTGTTTATAAACCAGTGCAGGTCATTAAAATACCACGATGTACTTGTATTGTTTATAAAATAGAGCAGGACAACAAAACACCATGATGTACTTCTACTGTTTATAAAATAGAGCAGGTTGTCATAATATCATGACGTACTTGTACTGTTTATGAACTAATGCAAGTACATCATGGTGTTTTGATGTCCTGCACGTACTTGCAAATCATAAAAAAATATGCAAACATAAGAGAAGTAAGTAGAAACACCATGGAGTACCTTCACTGTATAACTGACCTAACCATTACCACCATGGTGGACTTTCATTGAATAGCTGATCTAAACAATAACATCATGGTGGATTTTCATTGTATAACTGACCTAAACAATAACACCATGGTGTATTTTCACTGTATAACTGCCCTAAACAATTACATCATTGTGGACTGTCATTGTATAACTGGCCTAATTAATAACACCATGGCGTACCTTCACTCTATAACTGGCCTACACAATAACACCATGGCGTACCTTCACTCTATAACTGCCCTAAACAATTACATCATTATGGACTGTCATTGTATAACTGGCCTAATTAATAACACCATGGCGTACCTTCACTCTATAACTGGCCTACACAATAACACCATGGCGTACCTTCACTCTATAACTGACCTAAACAATTACATCAAAAGTACCTTTTGAAAAAAAAGTCCATCGTGGTGTTTCTATAATTAGGTTTATTATACATAAATGTCCACAGTGATGTAATTGTTTAGGTCAGTTATAGAGTGAAGGTACGCCATGGTGTTATTAATTAGGCCAGTTATACAATGACAGTCCATAATGATGTAATTGTTTAGGTCAGTTATAGAGTGAAGGTACGCCATGGTGTTATTGTGTAGGCCAGTTATAGAGTGAAGGTACGCCATGGTGTTATTAATTAGGCCAGTTATACAATGACAGTCCATAATGATGTAATTGTTTAGGTCAGTTATAGAGTGAAGGTACGCCATGGTGTTATTGTGTAGGCCAGTTATAGAGTGAAGGTACGCCATGGTGTTATTAATTAGGCCAGTTATACAATGACAGTCCATAAACACAATCACAGCTAATCAGTGAATCATAGACAGACACGGCTGATAGCAGAATTGTACAAATAAGTAACGATACTAAATAAGTTAATAAAATGTTACTGCAAGCGAAACTACTAATTATCGAATGAATAAGTTTGTTCATCTTAGAAAAATCTATATAATCATAATCGTGTTCTTTCTTAATTTGACATAAATCAGTTGTCATTGGAAAACTATAGTGTAAGATAAGAAAAATAGCATGCATTCCGATGACGTGTGGGTCACGACCAGAAACACAAGCTATTGTTAGCTCCTTCGGCCCGTAAAAACTAACATAGCGTGTATTTAAGGACGTCATGCCCGGATATTTTTATACATTTTGTTTTAGTTTTCAGTCCAAACAACGACTTCTTTATGCACCGAGAGATAATTAAACAAGAGAAAGGCCTAGGAATGAGTGAGCGTGAAGGTTGAAATACTATACGAATTAGCTCAGTTACTTTCTTGGCCGCCCACACGAGCAGGGAGGGACTCCGGTGATCAATGGTGCGGACTTTGGAGATTTTGTCTCGGTTAGACTCAACGCAAAACTTCGGCTCGTGGATATTCTAATTTATGTATTTATAAAGACGTCTCGTGTTTAATATGGGGTGATGAACTAGGCTTGATTTCGCAAGGATCGGGAATGACCCACGTGTGACGAGGCAAGCACTCTCACTCCGATTTCTGTTCCGTTCATTTGAGCTGCATTTCACGCAGTTGCCAGGGGAGATCATAAAAGAAAGCCTTTTCGTCGGCACCTAATGATTTGGACTTCTAATATTTCTCTCATTTAGCTATAACCTTTTTTATCTTTTTTTTTTTTTTTGGTCACTAAATAACATGAAAACATTGTGACCAGGATAATGGTGTCCCAAAGTGTGACAGTTAAATGAAAATCAAACACGAACAACTGGAATAAAAAACTTGGTTAGTTACATCCTATGACACCCTGCCATAGCAAAGAAAATCGTTCAATTAACCTCAACCAACTTCATAGAATATTCATTCTATACAGACATATAAAGAAAAGTTAAGCCTTTATTTACTACCAATGATTTTCCTTTAAAGTTTCACGTGTTCTCACGTATCCCGATTAAACATTTATTGTCATACAATCGTTCCATCTAGAAACAGGATAAAACCTACAAACCTATTTGTTGAATTACACATTACGTTAGGTGACAAGTATCCTTAGATTCATAGTAGTGACTGTTTGTAAAGTAACAGTTTGTTGGCAGATTTTACCTTGTTAATATGAATTAAGTAACGTGATGTGTCAGTTGACAAGCACCATTAGGCTTATAGTAATAACTGTTTGTAAAGTAACAGTTTGTTGGCAGATTTTACCTTGTTAATGTGAATTAAGTAACGTGATGTGTCAGTTGACAAGCATCATTAGGCTTATACTAATAACTGTTTGTTGGCAGGTTTTACCTTGTTAATATGAATTAAGTAAGGTAATGTGTCAGTTGACAAGCACCATTAGGCTTACAGTAATAACTGTTTGTAAAGTAACAGTTTGTTGGCAGATTTTACCTTGTTGATATGAATTAAGTAACGTGAAGTGTCAGCTGAAAACATCATCAGAGACATGGAATCCACCTGTGAATCAAGGAATAGCTTGTTGACAAATAACAAATAAAGCCCTAGGATAACCAGATATGTTTTCGACGGAGAACGCTATTTTTCTCTAAAATATGTTCAAAAACGTTTAATAGTAATCATTAAACGTGTTCACAAAATTAAGAAAATAAAGAAAATAAGAAAATAAAACCTTAATTCTTAAACATAAGTAGAATCTTAACAGATGAACGAACTCATTGGGGTCCTTTACAGTGGTAGAATTTTAAGAGGTAAGCCAAATTATTGGGACCCTTTATAATAGTAGAATTTTAACAGATGGATCAACTAACTGGGATCCTTTACAGTGATAGAATTTTAAGAGGTAAGTCAAATTATTGGGACCCTTTATAATAGTAGAATTTTAACAGATGAACCAATTTATTGGGCCATTTATAATAGTAGAATTTTAACAGATAAATCAACTAATTGGGACCCTTTATAATAGTAGAATTTTAACAGATAAATCAACTAGTTGGGACCCTTTATAATAGTAGAATTTTAACAGATTGATCAACTAACTGGGACCCTTTACAGTGGTAGAATCTTAGCAAATGGATCAAATTATTTGGACCCTTTATAACAATAAAATTTTAAAAGGTGAACCAACTTATTGAGACTCTATATAGCGGTAGAATGTAACACACGAACCAACTTATTGAGACTCTATATAGCGGTAGAATGTAACAGACGAACCAACTTATTGAGACTCTATATAGCGGTAGAATGCAACAGACGAACGAACTTATTGAGACTCTATATAGCGGTAGAATGTAACAGACGAACCAACTTATTTTACCGCTATATATATGTAACAGACGAACCAACTTATTGTGACCCTTTATGTGTACATTGACGAATAATAGAGTTTACTCCACACATTAGTTTCAGTGACACTTGCTTTCACACTTGACACATCAGAATACTGTAAAAAATATACCGTAAACATACGGTAAAATACCGATTGCTGGTATCTTATCATATTTATTACGATATTACAGTTGTCTCATTTTTGAAAATATTTAAAGTTATAAATCATCACTTCTTTGGTCTTAACTATTTTCCTTCTGATATTTAGGGCGAGACTCCAAACTCCTTGGATTCGCTAAAAGACAGTAAACATTTCACGTGTTTTTCACGTTCTTCACTCCTAATTGTGAATTACAAATGTCCATTAGTAACAACGACATTTGTCTCCGGCGGAAAGCGAACACGAAACCTTCCACCTAAAAACCATGGCTACCTATCACTGCCAGATTCGAAACCGGGACCAATCGCACGATAAACTCTATCAAATGAGTTAGAGGGTTAACTCAGCAGTAACTGCTACTAATTCACAACATGTACGTAGACACGTTTCTGAGGGGGGGGGTAAGTTGTAAAATTACGTTAGAAAAGTTTAGTTACACTTTGAGCTAGTATACAAAGTTTTAATTGGAAATATTTTTACAACACAATTTGGGGGACTCGACTAGTAATCTGTGGGTCCCGGGTTCGAATCTCATCACCAAACATGCTCGCCTTTTCACCCTTGTGGCTGTTATTATGTTATGTGTTAGTAATAGAGAATCCCAATAGTTGGCGGTGGGTGGTATTGACTATCTGTCTGTCCTCTTGTCTATCATTTCAAAGTTAGGGACAGCTGGCGCACATAGCCTTCGAGTAGTTTTGTGCGATATGAAAGAAACAAACAAAATAAGTTTTTTTTTATATATATAATCATGAAAATATAATATGATGTGTTCATTTCAAAATCATAAGGTTGTTTGAAGTTGAAAACATAATATATAGAAAAAAAGTGTTCATAAAGTAGAAAAAACAATGCAATTTAATAAAGTTATATTGAGATGTTTTGATGTGTTATTTCAATTTTGATGTACTCAATACAACATAAATGGAAGCACAAGGAATCTTACCTTATCATTAACAGTAAGAAATATTGTGTGAAAACCAGAATAGCTTGGTGTTTACTTAATATTAATTTTAAGTTGAAAAATGTGTCTACGTAACAATAATGTCAAGATGAAAGCTGTGTTTATGTGACAATAAATCAAGTTGAAAATTATGTTTACGTCACAATAATGTCAAGATTAAAAACTGTGTTTACGTAATAATAATAATAATAATAATTTCAGGATAAAAGTTGTGTTTATATTACACATATTTCAAGATGAAAGCCATGATTAGGTAACAATAAATTAAAAATAAAAGTTGTGTTTTCGTAACAGTAATTTCAAGATGAAAGTTGTGTTTGTTACACTAATTTCAAGATGAAAGTTGTGTTTGTTACACTAATTTCAAGATGAAAGCCATGATTAGGTAACAATAAGTTAAAAATAAAAGTTGTGTTTTCGTAACAGTAATTTCAAGACGAAAGTTGTGTTTGTTACACTAATTTCAAGACGAAAGCCATGATTAGGTAACAATAAGTTAAAAATAAAAGTTGTGTTTTCGTAACAGTAATTTCAAGATGAAAGTTGTGTTTGTTACACTAATTTCAAGACGAAAGCTATGTTTACGTAATACTAATTTCAAAATGAAAGCTGTGTTTACGTAATAATGGTTTGAAGATGGAAGCTGTCTTTACGTAATTATATATTCCATATGAAAGCAGAAAATATTTTCAGAAAAAAAAGTTTTGCTGATTTGTAAATTTTAGATCTTGTTTTAAATACAAGTATACTTTTTTAACTCCACTAGAGGAAAGGTAGTTAGTCAACACCACCCACTGCTAACCCTTGGGCTGCTTTTTACGAAAGAATAGTGGGATTGACTGTCGTATTTTAACGCCCACAGATCAAAGGGCGAGCGTATACAGTTGCGGGACTCGAACCAGCGACCCATAGAGTGCATGTCGAGTATTCTAGCCCCCAGATCGTGCCAGGTATGTCAATAAGAAATCTGAACTAAAACTTTTTAGAATAGAAGCTAACTCAAATAAATTACCTTTGTGTCTGAATTCATAAGGCTTGACCCCCAGTGGCACAGCGATATGTCTGCGGACTTACAACGCTAGAAACCGAGTTTCGATACCCGTGATGGGCAGAGTACAGATAGTCCATATTGTAGCTTTGTGCTTAACTACAAACAACCGTAAGTGAATGTTTCTCACGTATTAAAACGAGTAAAATTCGAAACTATGATGTATTTTTTTCACGAAACTGTGCGTTTGTTTGTAAAAGAGTAATTTTTGTAGATTCAATTAGTCTTAACCTAAATCCGACGTTTCATCATGTATTGCCTAAAAACCTTGATTTTTTTTCTTCCTGAATTTAAATGGTTTAAAATATAAACGACACTAAAAAGAATAATAGAAAACATAAAAAAATTTTTGTTTTATAATACTTGCAACAATATTTATATGCATTTTATCTCACTTTGATTTTAACTAGCACAAACAGTTTTGTATAATTTTTACAAATCTACCTAGAATATTGGGTCTTGACTAGGTGGCTTTTCTTTTGTCCTAAGTTAGGGGCGGCTAGCACACGTAATCCTTGAGTAGCTTTTCCTAATAAACAATAATAAGCCTACAGATTGCTTTACGTTTTCTATACAGAAACTTGGTTTTCTTGAATACTTATATAGCTAGCAATACTTCGTATAAACACAGAATTAAGAGTTATAATTGAGGCCTTATCACAGTGTTTATTCGGGGGATAAAGCACTTGATTCGAAGATAAATCATTATATCAGAAACTTTAAACATACAACTAAAGCATGTCAAGAATTGCCAGAAATGCTCCTGCAGCCATGGATACTTCGACACCTGCTTCAGCAGCTTTGGATACCACAGCACCTGCTTCAACAGTTATGAATAAGACGACACTTGCTCCAACATCCATAGATACCACGACACCAGCTCCATAAACAATGATTACCATGACACCTGCTCCAGCAACCTTGGATACTATGACATCCGTTACAAGAAGTAAACAGCCTCTTAAGGTTGCTCTAAATCTGGAGCTGGGGAATAAACTAACGAACAATTGTCTGCTCCATCAAGATCTGTGAAATTTTCATCTGACATTTCTCAAAGGAAAGCATACTTATCAATGCCTATAGAAAAAAAAAGAATCCTAAGATATCGAAGGAGACTTATGAATGTCCAGCAAAATGTGCAAACTGTTGGGCAGTAGACAACACAGACAACATCTGTTGCTAAGCATGATATGGCTACATCACACATAATGTAGCAACCAACATAGCAGAGAATGATGTGGCTATAACACAAAGATTGTAGCAACCAACATAGCAGAGAAGGTTATGGCTAGATCACACAGATTGTAGCAACCAACATAGCAGATAAGGTTATGGCTACATCACACAGATTGTAGCAATCAACATAGCAGATAAGGTTATGGCTAGATCAGAAAGACTGTAGCAACCAACTTAGCAGATAAGGTTATGGCTACATCACACAGCCCATAAGTAGCTATGATAGGAACAGATGAGAGACATTAAATGGTTATGAAAAGTAGGACTACGACATACTTCATAAACATTGGTACACTCTATATCAAACTGGTATACCTCATTGATCTTGGATATCTCAAGTATGGTTAGAATGGGAACCACACCCTTGTTGAAACTGGTATACTTGCATTAGGATCCTAGATTGGACTTCTTCAAGTAAAGTTTTTTTCAACTGAACAAAGAGGTTTTGCTAATGGTAGTACTCGCATTCAGAATTAAACCAAAATAGAAATCCTAATGGTAAAAATAACTGCATAGACGTTAATGAGATATATTTGCTTTTATAGGTGACAAATGATGAAGACAGAGAGGAAGAAAATTAGTGAGACAGTTAATATAAAAATATACTTTCACGACTGCAAGTGATACAGTGTCTGATTATGCCACTATTGTTTAAATTGAATGGTTTTAGTTTGTTGTGCTGCCTGGAGTTATGGTGTCTGAATATGCTACTATTGTTTAAACTAAAAAAGTTCAATGTCACTCACTCCTGGTCAGTAAATTCAATGTCACTCCTGGTCAGTAAGTTCAGTGTTGGACCAGGTCTGTAAGATAAGTACTGGTCTAGACAGTAAGTTGAATATTGGACAAGGTCAGTAAATTGAGTATTGGTCTAGACCAGTAATTTCAATATTGGACCTGTTAGTAAGTTAAGTATTGGATCTGACAGTAGGTTAAATTTTGGTCTAGACCAGTAACTTCAATATTGGACCTGTCAGTCAGTTAAGTATTGGATCTTACAGTAGGTTAAGCATTGGTCTAGACCAGTAAGTTCAATATTGGACCTGTCGATAAGTTACGTTTAAGTCTAGGCCAGTAAGTTCAGTGTTGGACCAGATCTGTAAGATAAGTACAGGTCTAGACCAGTAAGTTGAATATTGGACAAGGTCAGTAAATTGAGTATTGGTCTAGACCAGTAACTTCAATATTGGACCTACCAGTAAGTTAAGTATTGGATCTGACAGTAATTTGATATTGGACCTGTCAGTAAGTTAAGTATTGGATCTGACGGTTGGTTAAGTATTGGTCTAGACCAGTAAGTTCAATATTGGACCTGTCAGTCAGTTAAGTATTGGATCTGACGGCAGGTTAAGTATTGGTGCTGGCAAATAAGTTGTGTACCAGTCCTGGTCAGTAAGTTCAGTATTGGTACTTATCCAGGCCAGTAAGTTCAGTTTCAGTCCCATACAGTAAATGTAGTATTTGTCTATTGGTCCTGGCTAGTAAGCACAATACTGATGCTAGCCAGTAAGTACTATATCAGTAAGGTCTAAACTAGTAAAGCTAAGTGTTCTGCAGTAGTATTCATAATATCATAATGAAGCAATGAGTTTGATAAATTACATTAGTTGATAGTTATATATCATGATTCTGTGTCACTGAATACAATTCTTCACAATTTATTTGGTTTTTCTTCTCACAACATAGATTATTTTCGATGATGATCCCTATGCATCAGCTTCAGATAGGCCTGCTTTCCTTTGTTTATTATTGTTATTATTCATTTATCATAAGAACAAACACTGCTTTATACCACGGTAGGCGAATGATCACCAGTACCTCCATCACCTGTGTGGTTATACATATGGATGGACAGTGGTCTCTAGGATCTCCATCTTCTCGTCGTTTACGCATATGAATATATAGTGATCATTAGGATTTTTTCCACCTTCTCTTTGATTACACGCTGGGATGGACAGTGATCCTCAGGATCTTCGTCTCTTAAATGTTTGTATACCGGTGGACAGTGATTATCAAGATCTTCATCTCTTGTATGTTTATATACCGTGGACAGTGATCATCAGGATCTTCATCTCTTGTATGTTTATATACCGTGGACAGTGATCATCAGGATCTTCATCTCTTGTATGTTTATATACTGTGGACAGTGATCATCAGGATCTTCTTCTCTTGTATGTTTATATACCGTGTATAGTGACCATCAGGATCTTCTTCTCTTGTGTGTTTATATACCGTGTACAGTGATCATCAGTATCTTCTTCTCTTGTATGTTTATATACCGTGGACAGTGATCATCAGGATCTTCATCTCTTGTATGTTTATATACCGTGGACAGTGATCATCAGGATTTTCATCTCTTGTTTGTTTAGGATCTTCATCTATTGTATGTTTATATACCGGTGAACAATGGTCATTAGTAACTCCATCCGTTCTTTCATTATATGCCGTGATTTTCTTAGCAGAATATTGTTTTGTTGACAATTGAACAAGAGAATTATGACTTATATAATATTTTGTCTATTCGCAATATTGGTTACGCCTAAAGGAGTCGGTTTCTATCAATTATGTCGCTAGACCTATTCTCATTTAATCCACAAAAATCCCCAACTTGATTTTTACCTACATTCATATAGTCTTACAGCATTCAAATGCCCTTTAAATTTGACTAGTAAACGTCATCTTGGCAAATATAAGCAAATCAAAATATAATAAACTTGTTCAATCGTGTTTTGATACTCGCTGTGGGCATAACACAGACAGCCACAACATTGGGTAACCTTGTGTTTAATCCCAAACAACGAGTATGTCAAACAAGCAATGTGAAAGTAAACAGACACTAAAAGTTCTATTATCCTAAAAGCAGTGCGTTAAATCTTACATTACTTAAATAAAGGCTAAAGACTGAAGGACGGGAAGCATTATAAATTAATGAGTTTAAAATGATTGTCAAAGTTGTTAGATTTGAAGTACTGACACTCTTATGAATTAAAGTAGTTGAAATGGTCAACGCTGTTAGGATTGGACTGTGGACAACATTAGAAGTTGAAATGTTTGGAATGATGGTCAATGTTATCAGGTTTGGACTATGGTCACTATTACAAATTCAAGTTTTTGGAATGAAGGTCAACATTGTTACGTTTGGAGTACGAACACTATTGCAAATTCAAGTGGTTAAAATGATGATCAATGTTAGATCGTAAGAACAGGGACAATTATAGACCGAATTGTTTAGCACGATATTAAACGTTGTTAAGTTTGGAGTACGGACACTATTACACACTGAATTGTTTGGAATAATGGTCAACGTTGTTAGGTTTGGACTATGGACAGTATTAGAAGTTGAAATGTTTGGTATGATGGTCAACATTGTTACGTTAGGGCTATGGATACTATTCAAAATGAAGTGTTTGGAATGATGACCAATGTTAAGTTTGAATTACTGAGGCCACTACACACAAAAGACGTTTTGAATACGTACGTTATTCAAATTGAAGTGTTTGGAATGATGGCCAGTGCTGTTAGATTTGGACTATGGACACTGTTATAAGTTGAAATGTTTGTAATAATGACCAACTTTATTAGATTTGGGCTGTGGACATTATTAGATGTTGATATATTTAGAATGATGGTCAACATTATTAGGTTTGGAGTACGCACACTATTGAAAACTTAAGTGTCGAAATATGGTCAACGCTGTCAGGTTTTTGAGTACTGACATTATTATATACTAAAGTGTTTGAAATGATGATAAACATTGTTAGGCTTGGAATATTGACACTATTACACAGGGAACTGTTTGGAATGATGATAAACGTTGTTAGGCTTAGAATACTGACACTATTACACAGGGAACTGTTTGGAATGATGATAAACGTTGTTAGGCTTAGAATACTGACACTATTACACACGGAACTGTTTGTAATTATAATAAACGTTGTTGGGTTTGGAATACTGACACTATTAGACACAAAACTGATTGGAATAATGATAAACGTTGTTAAGTTTGGAATACTGACACTATTACACATGGAACTGTTTGGTATTATGATAATCGTTGTTAGGTTTGGAATACTGACACTATTACACACGGAACTGTTTGTAATTATGATAATCGTTGTTAAGTTTGGAATACTGGCATTATTACGAAGAAAAGTGTTTGGAATGATGTTCAATGGTGTTAGTGTTTGGAATGATGTTCAATGGTGTTAGGTTTGGAATGATGTTCAATGGTGTTAGGTTTGGAGTACAGACGATATTACATACCGAAGCGTTTGGTATAATGGTCACTGTTGTTAGTTTAGAGCACAGACACTGTTATATGTTGAAATGTTTGTAATGAGAGGCAACAATGTCAGGTTTGGAGCACAGAAGCTATTATATGTTGCAATGTTTGTAATAATGGGCAACAATGTCAGGTTTGGAGTGCAGAAGCTATTATATGTTGCAATGTTTGTAATAATGGGCAACAGTGTCAGGTTTGGAGTACAGAAGCTATTATATGTTGAAATGTTGGTAATGAGGGGCAACATTATCAGGTTTGGAGCACAGACACTATTACAAATGAAGTCAACGGTGTTAGATTTTTAAACATTCAACACGATAAGTGAAAGTTTGGTTTAAAGAACGGATGATATGATAAACTGATATGTTTAGAAGATTGTCCACGTTGTTAAGTTGACATTTATCTAACTAAATATATAATTTCACCCACTTCCGTGTACTATGCATTGCTATTATTGTGCAGTGTTATTGTTTCCACCCACTTCTGTGTATCATGCATTGCTATTATTGTGCGGTGTTATTGTTTCCACACAATTCTGTGTTACACGTATTACTATCGTTTTATGGTGTTATTGTTTCCACCCACTTCTGTTATAATCAATGTACGGTGCTATTTTAATTCGCTAACTGTCTTGACTTACGGTCAGTCTAACTATGTGAGAGATCTTAGCTCTTGAAATCTGTGTTCATCAGATGTTTTCTATATCCTTAACTATGTGTCAGAGCTTAGCTGTTGAAACCTGTGTTCATCAGATGTTTTCTATATCATTAATTATGTGAGAGATCTTAGCTCTTGAAATCTGTGTTCATCAGATGTTTTCTATATCCTTAACTATGTGTGAGATCTTAGCTCTTGAAATCTGTGTTCATCAGATTTTTTCTATATCCTCAATAACTGTTCTTGGTTATCTGACTTAAAAAAACAAAAAACAATTTACTTGATAATTGCTTGAAGACTTTCCTAAACATTTGAACTTTATTTATTCAATCTGAGTCTAGTTAGGAATCCATTCTGAAGGTCATCCTAAGCTTTAGAACACCCATCTTAAACTGCTTTCCTCAGAATATAAATAGTATTTACCTTAAAATACAGAACTTAACGGTTTTAAACTTACTATTTCGGTCTTTCTCTTTTCTTCCCTAGATTCAATCTTTCGCGTGAGTTCTGCTTTAAAGCCTCCGTCGGGGGAACGTCCCGGATCGTCCTGAGCCAGCAAGTCCATAAGATAAGCTATGTAGCTGGTAGCGAGCCGCAACGTCTTGATCTTCGACAGTTTCGTGTCAGCGGGAACGTTCGGGATGCAATCTCGCAGATCTGCGAATGCGTTGTTAATTGAAAGAGTGCGACGTCTTTCCTTCTTGTTAGCCGTAGATCTCCGCTTTATCCCACCCCGGCCTGGGATCGTCAACTTTCCGTCTGGCCCGACACTTGTCACTCCGCACGGACCGAACATGTAGTCGCACCCCGAAGCTGAACCGGACACGGAGAAGGAGTCCGCCGGCGTGGAGGTCTGCTGAGCGGGAGAAGGCACGTAAGGCGGCGGGCTGTACTCCACACTGTGAGGCGACATCTCAGAACTTTGGTTAGTAGGAGCGAATGTCCAGGGAGTAAAATAGGGAGCATCAGAAGACCCTGATGCGTTGTGAGGCTCGAACCTAGCCGTGTAATAAGGAGAGTACAAGGCTTCAGATCCAGGGAAGGGCTGATTGTAGCCGCCAACCAAACTCATACTGCTGTTAAACTGGCCACTTGAGAACTACACCTAATACTAAACAGATACAAAGCTACCACGTGCCCACGTGAAGTTCTGTTTTCTTTCAGCGGTCAGGAGTTTCAGTTCGCCGGGAATACTCGTGCTGTGAATCTGAGCCATCAATAAAAAGTGCCGTCTTTTTTAAACAGCGATTACGCTAGCCAGCCGAACCGTACACCCCGCCTAGGCTTCCAAACTATAATGTTTAATGAAATTTTCAACGACGTCATTTCAGAAAGGAAGTCCCGGATGTGTCGGACAAGGAGGAGAGGCCACCAGAGTCAGAAGTGTCCTCCGAGTTGCCAATCCGCCCCGCCCAGAACGAAGGTCCCCGAGTCTGGCGCCCACCCACGCCATCATTTAGAATAATACAAGGGTAAGTTTCATTATGTGCGCTTCGTTTAGTCTCAGTGACCAAATAAAAAGTACCTTCTCTCTGTTGCTACAAACAGTAGCGGATTTTCAAAACAGCTTCGAAACATTGAATATTTAACAAAAAAGAAACGCTCAAAACATATGTTTCTCCTCGAACAAATTACACATTTGTAACACATGGCATCCCTGCGGCATAAAAACTGATTTAACGTAAATATATAGTTTCACGGAGTTCTGTTTTTTTATTTTAATATAAGTAAACATTGAGTATTCCTCTATCATGTACTGTGATACTTAACTTATTGACATTAGTTAATCTCAGACTGTGATATCTTAATGTAAGTAAACATTGAGTCTTCCTCTATCATGTACTGTGATACTTAACTTATTGACATTAGTTAATCTCAGACTATATGACTACTTAATGTAAGTAAACATTGAGTCTTCCTCTATCATGTACTGTGATACTTAACTTATTGACATTAGTTAATCTCAGACTATGTAACATCTTAATATTAGTAAACATTGAGTCTTCCTCTGTCATGTACTGTGATACTTAACTTATTGACATTAGTTAATCTCAGACTATGTAACATCTTAATATAAGTAAACATTTCGACTACTTTTATCGTAGATTGTAGCCGTTCTTATAACAGCTATTCGACAATGACTGACGGACTGTGTATTTCTAACCTACTTTATTTAGTAGAAGACTACGTATTGTTATGGTTGCAATGACTATGTACGTATATTCAATGAATTTTATTAGTTCGGTATAAGTTTTCAGTGAATTAATGTACTGTAATGGCAGGTCATCCAACGTTATAAAATAAAAGCTATAACTCTTATGTTTTATAGCATTGATATAACAGAACTAAACTTATCTATACTGGTTAGTTCCATCGATACAATATATAAGATAAACAGTTTTTCGTTGTTCTCTCACGAATGTTAAATGTATTTTGTATTATATTGAAAATTTTGCGGCTTCGCTGTATTCCATTGTTTTAAATGTACAAATTTTTAGATGTCTTTGAACTGAATTGGTTTAACATATTCGCTATACGGTGGCTCAGCGGTAAGACTGCGGGATTATTACCTTTAAAATCGGGTTTCGATACCCGCAATGGGCGGATCACAGATAGCATATCGGTTAGCCTTCTGCTCACAAACAACTCAAATTTAATGCATTTTTATGTTCAGTTATGTATTATGTACATATGTTTATGTACACACTCAAATATTACAATACTGATTTTATAGAAAGTTTTCAAAACGTATTTAATTGTAGCATAGGTTTTATATGTTCAGTTATGTATTATGTACATATGTTTATGTACGCACTCAAATATTACAATACTGATTTTATAGAAAGTTTTCAAAACGTATTTAATTGTAGCATAGGTTTTATATGTTCAGTTATGTATTATGTACATATGTTTATGTACGCACTCAAATATTACAATACTGATTTTATAGAAAGTTTTCAAAACGTATTTAATTGTAGCATAGGTTTTATATGTTCAGTTATGTATTATGTACATATGTTTATGTACACACTCAAATATTACAATACTGATTTTATAGAAAGTTTTCAAAACGTATTTAATTGTAGCATAGGTTTTATATGTTCAGTTATGTATTATGTACATATGTTTATGTACGCACTCAAATAT
>NW_013673857.1:18563-19744 GCF_000517525.1 Limulus polyphemus
GTGGTATTGTATTGTTGTTTTTGAGTCATGGTGCTGTTTTCCTAGCAAACAGTCATAGTACTTTGAGTTCTTCAGATTGTGGTATTGTATTGTTGTTTTTGAGTCATGGGGCTGTTTTCCCAGCAAACAGTCATATCACTCTGAGTTCTTCACACTGTAATGTTATATTGTTGTTATTTGAGTCACGAAGTTTTATTTCTGGAACAGAAACACGTTGTAGTTCATTTTCGTTTTATTAATTTATTTTCAAAACAGGAGAGACGTTATTGCTTGTTATTCTGCTATACATCATTATGCAAATTTCGTGATTGATTATTTAAAGTTTGGATTGGGATTCCTTTGGTTCTCTGTAGTAATTTTGTTTGAAGTTAAATTAAATATTTTTATTTACTTTCCTGATTTACAAAATTATTCTAATTTTTCTCTAACATATTGAGACTAGTTCCGTAAAAAAAAATATTTGAAGTTTGGAAGCTAAGCATCGCTGACGTTAAAAAATATGACTCATTACTATTTGTTCTCATAATTAAATTGTTTTTATAGAATAACTAATGCGCTTTTGGTTTTAAGAAGTAATTTGACGTAATTGCTTTAGCAATGTAAACAAGTATATATTCTCAGACATTACATAGCGATAAGCCTAAACCAACTGATCTTCATATACATCTCTATGATAAATCTTTAACATCTTAGCACTTTAAACAAATATCTCAGAGATATGCTTCAAATAGAGCAAGATACACTGTCTCATGAAGTAATTCAAACATAAACCTCAACAACATAGATATCTCCGTTATACCTTAAGAGTAAGTTATTAGTTTATCTTGAGGGTAAGTTTCAATGATAAACCTTTAAGTGAATGATTTTTGAAGTCATTCCGAAGCTGCCGAACCGATTTGATAAAACATAAACCGGTTGGCAGTTAAATACTCATTATTTGTGTTTAACTTTATACTACCCGTGCTTAACTACTCATTATCTACACCTACCTATTCACACTGCATAACAACAAGAGCTATTAACTTTCACACACTGTGTATAACAACAAGAGCTATCACTTTCACACACTGTATAACAGCAAGAGCTATCAACTTTCACACTGCGTATAACAATGAGAGTTATCAGCTTTCACAAACTGCGTATAACAGCGAGAGCTATCAAGTTTCACAAACTGTATATAA
>NW_013673857.1:20330-31057 GCF_000517525.1 Limulus polyphemus
TCATTATCTACACCTACCTATTCACACTGCATAACAACAAGAGCTATTAACTTTCACACACTGTGTATAACAGCAAGAGCTATCAACTTTCACACTGCGTATAACAATGAGAGTTATCAGCTTTCACAAACTGCGTATAACAGCGAGAGCTATCAAGTTTCACAAACTGTATATAACAGCGAGAACTGTTAGGTTTCACATACTGTATATAACAATGAAAGATATCAAGTTTCACCCACTGTATATAGCAGAGAGAGTTATGAAGTTTCACACATACTGTATATAACATCGAAAGTTATCAAATTTCATAAACTGTATGTAACAGCGAGAACTCTTAGGTTTCACAAACTGTATTCACACACACTGTGTATAAAAGCGAGATTTATTCATAAGAAATGTTATGAACTATAAACTTAAAGATATAGTAGCACCTGCAGTATTCAAATAAGTTAAAGCATACACAAACCACATGTAATGTTATATAGAGAGTTAAGATGAACACAAGTCGAAACGGAAGTCGAATTCACAAACGTGGAAATGAAGAAAATGCTTATTCTTATAAATAATGTATGAACATGTATACTACTGGCCGGTTTCTGTAATCAGTTGGGGTTTAACTTATTGATAAGATAGAGAGAGCTTCAAAAATGTCTGCAAAAACAAGGACAAGATCAAGAAATAGATCCAGAATCATGTACATACTCTACATTTATTAGACCAGAGTCCTAGGGTGGTACCTCGTAATTCTTAAATTACCCACCTTATCGTATGTTCTAGATGAACATATCTAAAAAGGATAAACTCCCAGCTCATACTAATTTGGACTTCTATCTGTTCCACCTACTGATATGAAAGTGGAAGATATGATACATTAACAGGGCAGACAAGTAGAAACCTAGAGAAGAAACTTATAGTAATTATGCTTCTTTAAAAACTTCTTACATGAAACTAACAAGGATAACGCTAACAACTGGATATACATGACTAACGATATATTCTATACGGTTTTATCTCTTTACATCAGCTCTAGAGGAAAACAAAAACACACACTTTTATCACATTCTTTGTTTCTCTGCAGTACCAGAAAGTAAAATTACAAATTTTATAAAGATACCAACTCATGTTCACGTCAATCGTAAATGTGGAAAATTGGGTATTTTGAATAAATGTTTTTGTGTTTATTTTTGACAATTCATCTAACCTATGTGGAAATTTCAAAACATAGGAAATAATCTCCCAGTCTTAAATCTCTTGTATTTAAGTCTAAGATAACTCTAACCTCTGTGAATTTTATAAATACTGAAAATTAACTGTCTGTTAAAAAATCTGTTTTATTTAAATATACGATATTTCTAACCTGTGTGGGTTTTATATATACTGAAAATTAACTGTCTGTTATAAATATACTAACAAATGCCAGTTCTAACAATTAAATGGTAATTTTTCTAAAAATAGCGATGAATAAATAAAACAAGTGCAGTCAACCCAATCCCTTGGATCAAAGCTTATATACAATATGATTGTCTAGTAGGCCGTTTCCAACTGTATTTCATCATTCCACGTGTTATTTCAGTAAGGAAAATTGCATTTCGTTTGTTTTTAAACAAAGGAGACTGACTACAATGTATTGTTAGCGCAAAAATGTCTGGTTTCGATGCAATGGGTGCATCCAGCACAACAGAGCATTCAGGATTGCTAAGTAGCCTCGGGGATTTCTGCTGGATGCCACCGTTCCTTGTCATTTTACTGAGCGCAAGAAAATGCCGCTACCAAACAATTCAGAGAAATGTTGTTGTTTTTTTACTCTACCAGACGTTTCGGCTTATGCCTTTTCTGAGGGTCACGGGCAACAAAAGTGATTTCAATTAATAGTAACCGAAAAGAATATATGACTACAACTATATATACAGTGAATTGGGATAAAGTATTATTACTAAGTTAAGAGTCGCTGATCACAATAATAAGTGTAAATACACAAATAAAAATAAAATAAATCTTAGATGGAATAATATTAGTTTTCAAGAGGCGGACGTTGTACCTGTTGACAGAAGGGCGTTTACTTTGAATCGGAAGAGATTCTTTAAATATCCTGTCAATAAAGTTATCACAATTCCCTAACATGTTGATACGATATAGTGTCTTGTCAGTTATGAGATGTGACTACTATAAGGTCAAGTAAGGCTTATTCGTTGTCAAATTTAGCAGTGGCACGAATATAGTTTTTGAAATGCTCAAATATTTCACGACTAGTTTCACCTACGTATGTGATCGAACACTGCGTAGATATCATAGATATTCGTAGATATCATTTCTAGACAGATTTCTTAAACGCGCATGATGTCTTTAATCCACTGATATTTACAAAGTACTTCTTGGATTGTTGTTATTGAAAGCTGAACGTGCAAGTATATCTTTCAATTTTTACCGGGTTTCTGTATGATCTGATTATTTAAACCAGATCTTCTAAACACTTGACTGAGACGTGTAATTAAAGGTTCGTATATGAAAGATACAACATGAAATGTGCTTTTTTTATAGTGGCTTCTGTTTCTGTTAGAATCTTGTGAGTTAGATTTATAAGATGCCATAGTAATGTAACTATATGGTAGCCATTATACAATACAAGTTTCTGTAGATTCATCCCCTCTTGTATCTTACTGTCCATGGTGTTACAGATATTTACATTTTTTGTTAGGTGAACAAAAATGACACCCTGTTTCGTAGCTGGTGTGAGTCAGCGTAGAATAACGTGTTTAACGCATTGTTTACAATATTGGTGGTTTCTATTGTAATGGTATTAGGAAATGTAGTGGATGGTGTGAGTCATAGTCTATAATAATGGGTTAACGCATTGTTTAGAATATTGGTGGTTTCTATATTGGAATATACGGTAGTAATAAGTTTGTGGTTTATTATGTTAATGGTACGTTATCAAGAAAGGTGGTGGATGATGTGAGTTATAGTGTATAATAACGAGTTTAACGCGTGGTTTGGAATATACGGTAGTAACAAGTTTGTGGTTTACTATGTTAATGGTATGTTATCAGGAAAGGTGGTGGATGATGTGAGTTATAGTGTATAATAACGAGTTTAACGCGTGGTTTGGAATATACGGTAGTAATAAGTTTGTGGTTTACTATGTTAATGGTATGTTATCAGGAAAGGTGGTGGATGATGTGAGCTATAGTGTATAATAACGGGTTTAACTGATGGTTTGGAATATACGGTAGTAATAAGTTTGTTATTTTCAATAGTGACCATGGGATCAAGAAAGAGTACGGACATTATCAGTATAGGTAAGTGTGACAAATATGTCGGTAAGGAGAGTTTGCGCATTATTGAGGAGTTGAAAGAACTACAAAAGAAAAGGGAGCCTATGATTTTATATACCGAAAATGTTATTGATATGTCTTTACAACCCTAGTGTTTCGTCAATTCTTGTATTACTATTCCTAATGAAGCCACAATGGCGAAACTTTGGTGTAAATAAAAAGCTGTTATTATTATGATGATCTGGAGAGTAAGGATTGTTTTCTAATTGTATTTTCTAAATGTTTAACTCTCTTCAGTTTGCACAATAGATTCTGAAAAACAACGTTTGAAATCAGCTTTGTAACGTGTGGCTTCGAAAAAAGGCTTAAGCCGAAACTTCGGATAAAGTTAAAAAAAAATGTTCTGAAGTTGTTTTTTGCCTTGAAGCTCAGAAACTTGGGAGTAATTTTCCGTTGTTTCCAGATGGTTAAGAATAATTAGGTCGCTGATGATGGAATGTGTAAATTCAGAAACGTTCGAAGTTTCCACAATTATTTTTGTTTTACCATGGTGATCATGTTTTTATCTAGGTTCGTTTTTACCACGGTGATCATGTTTTTATCTAGGTTCGTTTTTACTTTGGTGATCATGTTTCTGTCTAGGTTCGTTTTTACCACGATGATCATATTTTTGTCTAGGTTCGTTTTTACCACGGTGATCATGTTTTTATTCAGGTTCGTTTTTACCATAATGATCATGTTTTTATCTAGGTTCGTTTTTACCATGGTGATCATGTTTTTGTCTAGTGTCGTTTTTACCATAATGATAATGTTTTTATTTAGGTTCGTTTTTACCACGGTGATCATGTTTTATCTAGGTTCGTTTTACTATGGTGATCATGTTTTTGTCTAGTGTCGTTTTTACCATAGTGATAATGTTTTTATCTAGGTTCGTTTTTACCACGGTGATCATGTTTTTATTCATGTTCGTTTTTGCCATGGTGATCATGTTTTTATTCAGGATCGTTTTTGCCATGGTGATCATGTTTTTACTCAGGTTCGTTTTTACCATGTGATCATATATTTACCTAATTCGTGTTTACCATGGTGATCATGTTTTTATCTAGGTTCGTTTTTACCACGGTGATCATGTTTTGTCTAGGTTCGTTTTTACCAAGTTTTAAGACGGTGCTATGGAAACGAGATTCTACGCTCGTGGACAACTTGATTTTCAGTGTAAGACATCATATCGTTTGTCACCTTTTTTAAAATATAATATCCAAACATAGATACGAACTGTGAGTTATATGATTCTCATATTTCGAAGCCTAAACACTTATATTCAGAGCTCACTACCAGATTATCCCCACTTATAGTAATTACCTGTTTTAACAATACTATATAACGTGAGTGATGTCTATATCAACTGACTTTATTAGGGTTTCAAAACACGAAGTTCCTAACGATATTATTTTTATTTAATCTTGCTATTTTAATGGTTGTACTTAACCCGTTCTGTAGAGCGTCTTGTGGTAAATAACATTTACTGAAATTTATCAATTCAATTGCTTCAATTCTAGAATACACTGATGAAATTTCGACTAGAGTACCAAGTTATAAACATTAATGGAATTCATATTACTCTATTAATGTGTTTCTACACAAAGGCTTCAATAAACTTTGTCCAACTGAAGTCTTCCATCGACAAAGGATTTTTGAGGTAAAAGATAAAACAACCCGCAAAATGTATGTTTCGGGCTTCTGTGCAGTCATATGTATAGCAATCAATATAAAAATTGGCATAAGTATAAATTTTCATACGTCCAGCACACTGACGTACAAAACATTGTATTTTGGGGGATTTGGTCAATTGCCTGGCCGCATTTTGACCAATTTGCTTGAGATTTGGTACAGAGATACTTTTATACAGGTCCCAAACAGAGATATAGGAAGTCTTCGAATTTTCTTGATTTTTTTTTGTGTGTGTGTGTCAAGTTGGCAGTGTGGAGGTTGCGTGGCGGTGACATGTTGCATTCCCCCATAAATGTTGGCCAGTATTCACGAGCGATTACAACATTTCTCCTCTACGCAACCCCTACATGGCCAATTCTGACACCATGTAAGTTGGCTGACATGAACATGTAAGTTGGTTGACATACACATGAATAGTTCACTAAAACCCCAAATTGTGCTTTCCTCGCTGAAAAATTGAGCAAGAGACAAAACTTTCAAAATTGTCGATATTTCTACTTGGGACCTGCAAGAAGTATGTTTGTATCAAATAACATGTAAGTTGGTCAAACCATGGCTAAGTAATTTAAAAAACATCAACAGAAAATTATGCTTTTTGTGGCATCCCATGTAATTACTAAAAAGATTTCTGTACCAAATCCCATGTAACATGGTCAAACTATGGGCGAGTAATTGACCAAAAACCCCCAAATATTTCTTTTTTAGGTCTGCCACCCTCTCCTTAAAAATTTAAAATTGGCAAATTCAAGTGTTTTTTTTTATGTCAATGTGTTTGGCGCAAGAAAATTTATATATATTTTCATGTTTTCATCTTGATTGCTGTAAGTGTGACCGCACAGGAGCCTAAAATATACATTTTTGGATAGTCATACCTCTGACCTCATAAAATCCTTAAAAAGTTCCAAATCATAAAAATGGAAATTGGACCAGAATATAATAAACCTATCAAGTTTCAGGCCAATCCGTCCAGATATGAAGGAATGGCGGTCGATTGAAAAGCGTTTTGAAGAAGAAGAAGAAACAACATTACTCTGTGGAGAGACATAATATCAAATATTAGTACAAGTTATTAATCGTCATTCAGCACAAATAATTCAGTTCAAGTGGTTTGGTTTGTTTGAAAGTTCGCGCAAAGTTACACGAGGGCTATCTGCTCGAGCAGACCCTAATTTAGCAGTGAAAGACTAGAGGGAAAGCAGCTAGTCATCACCACCCACCGCTAACTCTTGGGCTACTCTCTTACCAACGAATAGTGGGATTGACCGTCACATTATAATGCCCCACGGCTGAAAAAGCGAGCATGTTTGGTAGGATGGGGGATTCAAACCCACGACCCTCAGGTTGTGAGTCAAGCACCCTAACCACCTGGCCACGCCGGGCCAATTCAAGCGATTATTTGTTGTCAATTCTGTATAAGTTGCTGAATTCAAATCGTTCGGTATTCATTTACTTGCTGTGCGATTAAATTGAAATGAAAATCAGGTTAAATTAAAAGCAAAATAGGCGGGGGGAGAGAATAATTGAAATTATGATTTAAAACTATTTTTATTGACAATAGTTATTTTCACCCAGAAGCGTGAGGTAAACTTGTAAAGATTTTTAAAGTGTACATGAAAAAAAAACAAAAAAACAACAACAACAACAACCAAGAGGTTTGTTCTCGAATCTTCCAAAATCAACTTCGTATTATGTTGGAAACTACCGTTATTATTCACAGATTGCAGTTTTGAAACAAAGAAAATTCAGGGAAGGAAAAATGACCAAGAAATGATGATATTGTGAGTTGGATCAGCCATACGATGAATCACGGTGTTAGGTAAACTCACCTCGAAGTTACCCCATCAGATCTTAAAGATATGAACAATATACAACTCCAGTGCAAAATTGGATGGCTAATCTGGGAGGTCGAGTAAACGCACGTGCGAAAAAATACTCACAAAACACGTGCGCTCGTGAAAATATAATGCTGCCTTCAGTACGTAATGTGCGGTTTGGCAAACACCAGAACCTCCCGCCTTGCGTTATGAAAGTGCTGTTTTTGTGGTAACGTAATAAAGAGACCGTGTTTTATAATAGTCGGCCACATTTACGCTAAACACCCATGGTTTCTGTCATGTATGTATATCACACAGACGCTTATGATAGTAGTGGCTATTTTTCCAGGGATGGAAGAACATAAACAGGTAACTTTTATGGGGGGTTGTGGCAACGTGTGTTATTATTGAACCTGAATATTACATATTGGCGGCTAAATCAGTTATTTTAAGCTAGCACGCCTTGGGCGATACAGGGTGATCTTATTACGCCCTTTGGTGATTGGCAAATTAGCCTTTCTTCTCAGGGTAGGCGTGGCTCAGTGCTAATCGTGCCCGCATTGCGAATCTGAGGGTTTATGGTTAGAGTCCTGTTGCAAAAAATATGCGTTTTGCCGAAGGTGTGTTTTAAGAGTAGCAGTTATATCACACCGTTTCGTTAGTTTAGAGTAGCCCAAGAGTTTGCGGTGGGTGCTGTTCAAAATGACAGACGACTAGCACAGATATCAAGAATATTGTAAGTTAAGCCTTTCTTCTAAGTAAATAATTTTCAGTGTAATCATTGTTTCAAATTTTTCTACTTTTCATGAATAAAATTTTATGAATGTAACCGTCATATCATTTTAAAAAGTAATTTCTTTTTCGTTTTTTTATTTGAATGTAATCAGAATTTCATAATCTGTAGTAATGTGCATATAATATATCAATCTGTAGTAATGTTTACATAATAACGTCATCTCTAGAAGTCTTCACACAATATATTTATCTGTAGTAATGTGCATATAATATATCAATCTGTAGTGATGTTTACATAATAACGTCATCTTCTAGAAGTCTTCACACAATATATTTATCTGTAGTAATGTGCATATAATATATCAATCTGTAGTTTTCTTTAGACGGTTTAATATAGAGACATGTTCTGGCCTTAAGGTTGTTGTGTTAAACTATTATTTTAAACTTTTTCACTTCTAGGTTTTTTTAGACGGTTTGATAAAGAGACATGTTCTGGCCTTAAGGTTGTTGTGTTAAACTATTATTTTAAACTATTTCACTTCTAAGTTTCTTTAGACGGTTTGATATAGAGACATGTTCTGGCCTTAGGTTTGTTGTGTTAAACTATTTCACTTCTAGGTTTCTTTAGACGGTTTAATATAGAGACATTTTCTTGCCTTAAGGTTGTTGTATTAAACTATTATTTTAAACTATTTCACTTCTAGGTTTTTAGATGGTTTGATATAGAGACATGTTCTGGCCTTAGGTTTGTTGTGTTAAACTATAATGTTAAACTATTTCACTTCTAGGTTTCTTTAGACGGTTTAATATAGAGATATAGAGACAACTATTTCACAGAATGGTCTATCTGTGCTGTGCCCACCACGGGTATCAAAACCCGGATTTTAACGTTATAAACTTTCAAACTAAAGGGTAAATACTATACGAACGTTACTACAGATAAATATATTGTGTGAAGACTGCTAGAGATGAAGTTATTACAAATGTTTTGGTTTTAACTGTATCGTCTTAACGTTATTCAACTATTTTATTTCTATATACAGACATGTTCTGGCCTTAGGTTTGTTGTGCTAAACTATAATGTTAAACTATTTCACTTCTAGGTTTCTTTAGACGGTTTAATATAGAGACATGTTCTGGCCTTAAGGTTGTTGTGTTAAACTATAATGTTAAACTATTTCACTTCTAAGTTGTTTAACCACTTCTCTGCTGGTTGTCTTTAGTAGATTTTATGTATAGACATGTTCTAATTTTAACTCTCTCTGGTTGACATTGTTTAACCCCTTCTATGCTGATTGACTTTAGATAGTTTCATATATATATAGACATGTTCTACTTTTAACTCTCTCTGGTTTACATTGTTTAACCCCTTCTATGCTGATTGACTTTAGATAGTTTCATATATATATATAGACATGTTCTACTTTTAACTCTCTCTGGTTGACATTGTTTAACCCCTTCTATGCTGATTGACTTTAGATAGTTTCATATATATATAGACATGTTCTACTTTAACTCTCTCTCTAGTTGATTTTCTTTAACAACTTCTCTGCTGGTTATCTTTAGATAGTTTCGTGTATATAGACATGTTAAAGTTTTAACTTTCTCGGTTTAACATTTTTAACTCTTTCACTATTGAGTTTCTTTAGACAGTCTCATATACGCTTTAGTTTTAACTCTCTCGGATTTTCATTATTTAACATGTTTTAGCGTAATTTTATTTTTTCATAGTGTTTAACCATTTTACTGGTAGGAGTCTTTAGTAAGTTTTATCTCTGTCGGCTTGATAACTATTTCATTACGAGGTGTCTTTAAACAGGTTATATATACGCATTTTATCATTTCAACCCTATCGGCTTTTAAAATATTATATATATATATATATACATGGTCGTTTTTCAACTCCTACTGTTTAACATTGTTGGCTTATTATTTTATAGTTATTCACGTAAAGCCTTTTTTTTTTTAGTTTTATCCTGCTGAATCTTTCCTTAATTAGCCTTTCACTGCTGGCTGTGTGTAAATAAGGAGTCATATAAACTTGATAAAAATTAAACATCGCCAGCTTATCATAGTAAACACCATAATAGTTGTTGCTCATGTAATTTGATATTCTTTCCGAAAGAGGGCCAAAGGCCGCCTGGTGGGGTCACCTGTTTCAACCACTCGCACCACAATACAGTGTGTGTTGTCTGTCAGTCAGTCATTAGACACTAAAATAACGTCACATAAGGGACGCTTAACGTTGCAATTTGTATTGTCGTGACGTCAATAAAAGTGCGCATGCCATGAATCACGAGAAAAATTATGCACTCTGTAGGCTACAACACAGCATGACGTATGGACTTCAAAAGCAAGAAATACAAATATTTGTTACTCTTAATCTTGTTTTTATTTACTCTTGATGCAACACTTTCGGGGACCCTGCTGAAGTACATCTAGTATAAATGTGTCTGTCGTATTCCAGCCCGCTTCATTAGCCCTAATATTCGGCGAAAGACATCGTCGGCAGTGAATAAAGCAGATATAGTGTTGCCGACGTATCGTTATAAATTTTCTTCACTTTTGTTAATAAGTTCTTAGAATTAAGATTAATTTATATATGTTAGGTTTAACTCTCTCTGGTTGACACCACTTCTCTGCTGGTTGTCTTTAGATAGTTTCATATATAGAGAGATGTTCTTAAATAATGTCAACCAGAGAGAGTTAAATCTAGAACATCTCTCTATATATGAAACTATATAAAGACAACCAGCAGAGAAGTGGTTAAACAATGTCAACCAGAGAGAGTTAAAATTAGAACATGTCTATACATAAAATCTACTAAAGACAACCAGCAGAGAAGTGGTTAAATAATGTCAACCAGAGAGAGTTAAACCTAGAACATCTCTCTATATATGAAACTATCTAAAGACAACCAGCAGAGAAGTGATTAAAGAATGTCAACCAGAGAGAGTTAAACCTAGAACATCTCTCTATATATGAAACTATCTAAAGACAAACAGCAGAGAAGTGGTTAAACAATGTCAACCAGAGAGAGTTAAACCTAGAACATCTCTCTCTATATATGAAACTATCTAAAGACAAACAGCAGAGAAGTGGTTAAACAATGTCAACCAGAGAGAGTTAAACCTAGAACATCTCTCTCTATATATGAAACTATCTAAAGACAAAC
>NW_013673858.1:0-3563 GCF_000517525.1 Limulus polyphemus
ACACGTTTATTATCCACTGTCCCTGTTAGTTAATGTCCCTTAGATACTGTGGATATAGTAACGGCACACGTTTATTATCCACTGTCCCTGTTAGTTAATGTCCCTTAGATACTGTGGATATAGTAACGGTACACGTTTATTATCCACTGTCCCTCTAAGTTAATGTCCCTTAGATACTGTGGATATAGTAACGCTACACGTTTATTATACACTGTCCCTGTTAGTTAATGTCCCTTAGATACTGTGGATATAGTAACGGTACACGTTTATTATACACTGTCCCTGTAAGTTAATGAACCCATCTCTTCTGGTTACACGGAAGATAGCAACAGTAACGTAGCAACGATTAGAAACTCAACTGTTTAAAGAAAGAACGAGAATAGATGAACCCATCTCTTTTGGTTACACGGAAGATAGCAACAGTAACGTAGCAACGATTAGAAACTCAACTGTTTAAAGAAAGAACGAGAATAGATGAACCCATCTCTTCTGGTTACACGGAAGATAGCAACAGTAACGTAGCAACGATTAGAAACTCAACTGTTTAAAGGTTGTGTCCTCCGGCTATGTTTGTTGGAAGCCTCTTCTCTAATATTTCATATAAGAAAATTCGCTGTCTAGGTAGGCGTGCGAAAGATTCCAAGACTTTAACATTGCTCCCCCAATAGCTCAGCGGTAAGTCTGAAGACTTTCAACACTAAAAATGAAAAACCAGGTTTCGATACCCATGGTGGGCACAGCACAGATAGCCCATTGTGTAGCTTTGCGCTTAACAACAAACAAACAAACTTTAGTAATACTTGTAGCCTCCGTAAAGAACCTCCTTTGGACGCTTGTTTTAACTATATGTATGTTTAAGTATGGCCCCTTTAGCCAGTTGTTAGTAAAACGTGTTTTTAAAGTTTGAGTTCCGTATACTTAAGTGAACGACCTTCCACATCGTCCTTGTGCGATTGTTTATTTTTTATTTTTTCTGACGTTACCTCTGGTGTGCCTTGATCTAGTTGACACGGCCTAATCCTGTAGTTTGTGTGCTCCCCATAAAAAGTGTGGGGCTTCAGGACTTTCTAGCGCGGGTAGGTGATGCAAGCCCAGTCAAGATTTGAAGTTTGATAGGTTATTGTCTTATTAAGGGTTCCCAACCAAGAAACTGGTGTTACAGGATGTAATAGGAGTAACAGAATATGATAATTAGACATACATTTGAGTTTTGTTGCTAAGCGCAAGGTTACATAATGGTCTATCTATGTTGTGTCCACCACGGGTATCGAAACCCGGTTTTGAGCGTTATAAGCCTTCAGCTTTACCCCTGAGCTACGGGGAGGGGGGCACAATACAATAGATAGAGAGATAATAATTAAATTGTTTATTTGTTATTTATGTTTCATACAAAATAATGTATTTTTCAGCTAGCGACAACTATTAGCCAATTAGAAATAACCTCAGTAGGCTTAGTAACACGAGTTTTGTTTCATGCTACCTCTACACGTATTAAACCTTAATCAGTTATTGTTAGAGTACAGTAACACTAGTATTGATCGAGGTCGTCTACATATTCCGAAATATCCTGTAAGTTATATTTCTTTTGAACCATTTTAATTGTTTGTTTTTTGTCTGTATATGTAGAGGCAAGTTTAAGTTTCATGTGTACGTACGTATAAATGTGTAGAGGCTGATGTATGTGTAGGATGTATATGTATATAAGTGTAAACGTTTCAATAGCAAACAACAGCATTATTTAATTTGGTTTTCTCAACATGAGACAATTTTAATTTCGATAGATGGCGCCACAAAGCAAGCAAAACAGAGTTATGAAGCGTTTTCATTTTTAAGTACAGTATTCCCATGGAACAATTCACAGTTATTACATAGTTTCATAAGGACTTATTTCAGGGCTGTATAATTATATTTCCCACATGTGGCTCAGTGGCAAGTTTGAGGCCTTATAATGCTAAACATCAGGGATCCATCCCTACAGTGGCCACAACGCAGATAACCAATTAGTATTGCTATTAAAGTGTTTTAATTTAATTGTACAATGACTTCAAGGATTACGTGCAGTGACGTGTTTTCACCTTTTTTGTGTGTGGGGGGACTCCTCCCGGCTGCATGATATTAACCTCTCTCCGTCGTGGGGATCGTGTTCAGTAGACTTGACTTATGTTTATCAAACGTGTTATTATGTTGTTATTTCCCTGTACACCAGGTTGGACGTGGCTTGGTGGTTAACGTGCCTGGTTAGAGCAGCCTAAGAGTTGGCCATGTGTGCTGTTCACTGGCTGCCTCCTGTCTTGTCTGTAAGTTCAAAACTAAAATGAGATATTTACAAATAGCTTTGAACCTTAATGGTAATAACAAAATAGTTTTAAAAATCTCCACTTGCAACAATCTATGTTGATGGTCAGGACGTTTGTTGTATACTAAGCCTTGATACTTACAATCTATGTTGATGGTCAGAACGTTTGCTGTATACTAAGCCTTGATACTTACAATCTATGTTGATGGTCAGAACGTCTGCTGTATACTAAGCCTTGATACTTACAATCTATGTTGATGGTCAAGACGTCTGTTGTATACTAAGCCTTGATACTTACAATCTATTTTGAAGGTCAGGACGTATGTTGTATACTAAGCCTTGATACTTACAATCTATGTTGATGATCAAGACGTCTGTTGTATACTAAGCCTTGATACTTACAATCTATGTTGATGGTCAGGACGTCTGTTGTATACTAAGCCTTGATACTTACAATCTATGTTGATGGTCAGACGTCTGTTGTATACTAAGCCTTGATACTTACAATCTATGTTGAAGGTAAGAACGTCTGCTGTATACTAAGCCTTGATACTTACAATCTATGTTAATGGTCAGAACGTCTGCTGTATACTAAGCCTTGATACTTACAATCTATGTTGATGGTCAGAACGTCTGCTGTATACTAAGCCTTGATACTTACAATCTATGTTGATGGTCAGGACGTCTGTTGTATACTAAACCTTGATACTTACAATCTATGTTGATGATCAGAACGTCTGTTGTATACTAAGCCTTGATACTTACAATCTATGTTGATGGTCAAGACGTCTGCTGTATACTAAGCCTTGATACTTACAATCTACGTTGATGGTCAGAACGTCTGCTATCAGGACGTCTGTTGTATACTAAGCCTTGATACTTACAATCTATATTGAAGGTCAGAACGTCTGCTGTATACTAAGCCTTGATACTTACAATCTATGTTGATGATCAGAACGTCTGTTGTATACTAAGCCTTGATACTTACAATCTATGTTGATGGTCAAGACGTCTGCTGTATACTAAGCCTTGATACTTACAATCTATGTTGATGGTCAAGACGTCTGTTGTATACTAAGCCTTGATACTTACAATCTATGTAGATGGTCAGGACGTCTGTTGTATACTACGCCTTGATACTTACAATCTATGTTGATGGTCAAGACGTCTGTTGTATACTAAGCCTTGATACTTACAATCTATGTAGATGGTCAGGACGTCTGTTGTATACTAAGCCTTGATACTTACAATCTATGTAGATGGTCAG
>NW_013673858.1:4184-10539 GCF_000517525.1 Limulus polyphemus
AATTCCGTTTGACCACGTGCCATATCTCTTTCATGTGACTGTGTTGGTTAACAATTCCGTTTGATCACGTGCCAAATCTCTTTCGTGTGACTGTGTTGGTTAACAATTCCGTTTGACCACGTGCCAAATCTCTTTCGTGTGACTGTGTTGGTTAATAATTCCGTTTGACCACGTGCCATATCTCTTTCGTGTGACTGTGTTGATTAATAATTCCGTTTGACCACGTGCCATGTCTCTTTCTTGTGACTGTGTTGGTTAACAATTCCGTTTGACCACGTGCCATATCTCTTTTGTGTGACTGTGTTGGTTAACAGTTCCGTTTGACCACGTGCCATATATCTTTCCTGTGACTGTGCTGGTTAACAATCCCGTTTAGCCACGTGTTATACCAAAAGATGCATATTGAAATTGATTTGCACAACTGTCGTTGTAGAAATAAATAATATTTACGCAGACGTTGATTGGTTAAGAAATAAAGTTTATCAACTTATTAACAGCAGCCCGTATCTCAGCCGTTACCTTTTACTTAACGTCAACTTGGAAGGATTTGAACCTGTGGGGCAGAACGCGTTGCACCAACTGCTTTTGTATAGATAGCACCTTTCTCCCTGTTCGCGTGCACTGATATCTAGAGATGCCGTTGTCAAGGTCAACCAGACGATTACAGTTAGTCTTAACGGAATCAGCTTGATTCAGGGCTTGTATGTTTTTACATTAAAATTTAAAGGCGGAAGGACGTAGTAGATGGGGTAGTGATCCCTTTCAATGTTGAGGTAAATTAAAATTTTTGAATATCGAAAATAAATTAAACAAGTTGACTTTTTTGACGCTAGTAAACGCTGTTTTTGTGACGTTTTAAACTTTGAGGGGAAAAAAAAGACTTAACTTTTACGTACGCTGTTTTGTGCATAACTACAGCCAGAGGTAAGGTAAGGAACTTTCTGGAGTTTCTGTTTTCGTCGTTAATTGTTTCTAAATTATTAAGAGAGTCTTGTAAGAGTGACAGGTATGATTTTATCTTTATGTTCGTAAATGTTGGGCGGGTCTGAATGTCAGCGCGGAGCTGCTGTACAGTTTGGTTGTTTGATTATTTAATTTCAATTAACACCGAAACTTACGTTTTCTGGGGACCAAGGAGGCCAGTTTTAACCGTGATGCTTTACTCGACGTAGGTACGGTGTCTTTGAGCATTAAACGAATCACTTTGAATTAGGTATTGTGTTGAGTTCAAACGTGTGATTATTGTTAGTTGATTTGGACGTAACTTCTTATAACCGTGTTATAATGCTGCCAATTTCAACAATACGAACTTCTTTTTTCGTAGTAATAATTTATCACAAATCTTGTTTCAACAATATGATAATATATTCTTACATATGTGTTTATCCGTGCCCAGTATGTATATTGTTATAAGCCATATTTTTAATGTTATAATTTAGATGTTAGCCAGAGGGCGCACGAAGTTAAGATCAAGCAAGTCCTAGAATATTCTGGAATATTAGTGATCGAGAAACTTTGTGAAGTATCTAGTGATTAGACTACTGATATAACTGGATTAGACAGTTAGTTAATTAGTGATGAATAGTGAGTTCAGTTCAGTGATAATGATTGCGTATATTCAATAGGCATATGTTATGTATATATAACCTATAATACATTACATAACTACATGTTATTGATTACATCTTGATGTATAAGAATGGTAACTGGTAGGTTTACAGAGTGAGAAAACTTGATAACTCGTGACGTCATCAGGCAAATTATTTTGATATAGTGAGTTTTATATCACGTATTTACTCTTCAGTGTTTATGAGCTTATGGTTTAATATCACATTTTAATATCTAAAACTGTTACTCCCTCCCTGACAGAAACTGTGTCCAGCTTACAGAGGGCGGGGGGGGGGGACAGAGAAAAGAGAGACGTATACAGCTACACACACACACGTATATATATACTGAAATATTATCTGTTTGCTGTACATTATAATAACTGCTATGTTACCACCTACAAACTTTAGGGGTTAAAATGCAACAGTTGATTAACTTGGTGCCCTCGCTACTAGTGGGGCTTGCCTTCCTAGGCCTAATAACTCCTCCAACGGTTCGTTAAGCGTAACCGGTATAGTTTAAGCTTAAGTACTGTTGCAAAGTAGTCAGTCTTTTAATATCGAGCCAGTCAATTAGAATAAAAATTAGAATATATATATAAATGATAAGAATTTAGGAATCTTATTGTTATAATTGCACTTTAATAGAAGTATGTAAATCTTGTCACCAGGTGGCGTTTAGAGCTGTTCTGATGCCACATGATAGTTTTATTAAACAAAATACACTGCAACTGGAGTGAAGTAATATCTGAGATCGTTGGATTCGTTATGCAAACTTATTAAATATCCATCATTAACATGCGCGAGAATGCGTATCGGTGCAAACGCCCTAGCAGTGGAGGTGGGTGGGCATCCACGTGACTCATATAATAATTTCCAACACACTTCACCAGAACTGATGTGAACCCCCTCCCCAACGGTAGGCCTACAGACCTATATCTTATGTAATATATGTCATCAGATGATGAGACACTCCTATGTGTAAAACTCGATTGGTTAATATCTGTATGATAAAACTATAACCTGGTTCTTCTTCTTCTGTACATACTTAATGATTTCATAAACCGTCAGTTTTTCAAAGATTATCATCTTTTGCGTCTATTATTTTGTTTTAAAACCAAATTGTAAATGCACTGTATAAAATTTGTTTGTTTGTTTCAAGTTAAGCACAAAGCAACACAATGAGCTATCTGTGTTCTTCCCACCACGGGTATCGAAACCCGGATTCTAGCGTTGTAAGTCCTCAGACATACCGCTGTCCCACTGGGGGGGGGGGGGCACTATATAAAATAACCAGATAATAATTTTGATATCTAGATTAAACCGATTTTCATGAGCTTGATCCTTTCTCGTTCTCCGAGAATATGATGCGGTTTGGGATTACAGTATCATACTACCTTTAGGCCTAGCATGACCTAGTGGTTAGGACACTCGACTCGCAATCTGCTGGTCGCGGGTTCGAATCCTCGTCATCAAATATGCTCGCCTTTTCCGCTGTGGGGACGTTATAATGTAACGATCAATCCCACTATTCGTCGGTAAAATAGTATCCCAATAATTGGTGGTGGGTATTGTTGGCTAGCTGTCCTCCCTCTAGTCTATCACTGCTAGATTAGGAACGCGCGAAATTCAAAACAAATCAAACCAATCATATCCGATTGAAGCCTACACAACGAATTTGATTTACTTTCTACCAAATCTAACCATATATTTACATCTTTGAATTCTGAGATTAAACCTTGGATTAGAATCAAACTCATAATATATCGTTAAGTGTGTATTTTAAGTTCTCCCGTGACGTAAGCTCCAACTTTGAATTTAGCTTAAATGTTTAGGCCTAAATCTAATTGAATAAAGTGTAGTTAGGTTTATATAAGGCCTAAGCCTAAAATCTACCCATAAGGCTTTGTGCTCGTGGTTCAGTTGATTGGCTATTTGTTATTACATTATGTTTTAATTTGATATATACAATTATTGAGGATAAAAGTAACCAAGTTAACTTATCTCCCTTGTTTTGAACACATCTCTCAGAACACTGCTGTAAAATTCCTTCTTAAGTATCTTTTGCTAAATATTTGGTTTATTTTTTATATAAAATAAACACACAAGAGTGAGTAGACGCCAAAGTCTGGACCGGGCGTTGTCTAATAACTAGCACTCCGGACAGTGGAACCAAGGATCCATGATTCGCGTCCACACAGTGGATGCATTATAAGAGTGATAGTCAAACCCCACTATTCGATTAGAGTAGCCTAAAAGTTTGTGGCGAGTACTACTGACCAGTCTTTTTCGTCTGGTCTGTCAGTTCAAATTAAGGGACGGCTAGTACAGGTGGTCCTTATATAACTTCGCGTGAATATTTTCAAAATCGTAATTTACAACTTATGACCAGATCTCAATGAATTTTAAGGTATACTTTAACAAATATTTCTGTTGAACTATTGGAGTTTACAGTAAAAGGAATGTAATGATTGTACACTTTAAATACTGGTATAGAAAAGTTATCACTCTTATTGTGACGTAAGTAATGTTACGTGAACAACCGATCTACAGATCACCCACCAGTCTTATTGTGACGTAAGTAATGTTACGTGAACAACCGATCTACAGATCACCCACCAGTCTTATTGTGACGTAAGTAATGTTACGTGAACAACCGATCTACAGATCACTCACCAGTCTTATTGTGACGTAAGTAATGTTACGTAAAGAACCGATCTACAGATCACTCACTAGTCTTATTGTGACGTAAGTAATGTTACGTGAACAAACAATCTACAGATCACCACCAGTCTTATTGTGACGTAAGTAATGTTACGTGAACAACCGATCTACAGATCATCCACCAGTCTTATTGTGACGTAAGTAATGTTACGTGAACAACCGATCTACAGATCACCCACCAGTCTTATTGTGACGTAAGTAATGTTACGTGAACAACCGATCTACAAATCACTCACCAGTCTTATATACGATTCGTTTATATTAGTTTTTGTTGTTGATATTTTTTAGTTATGTTTAACATTACAGTTAGTTGTTAATTGCTGTAATATGGTGGTGGCCACAAATATTGTCGTAGGTTGTTCCTTTCACATCTACGTCGAAGATCTTAGGTTCGATTCCCCTCGGTGGACAGAGCAGATAGCCCAATGTGGCTTTGCGATAAAAGAAACAAATACCATGGTAACGGTTCGGAATAAAGTGCTAACTGTGGAATCCCAAACTCGTATTTAACGTTCTTCTTTTATCTTATTGGTTGAGCTGTCAGACGAGGTTAACGGTGATTGGTCGCTTTTTCGCACACCCGTATGCATGATATCATGATTGAAAGTAATGTTATCAACCAGTAATATTTACCGTATTGTGTTCGGAGTGTTCACATTCCAAGATCATGTACTTTTACGTGTCTGGGTTTGTTTGCAGGTAAGGTAGACGTTCCGTATTTTGTGACTGGCTTTTAAAAAAAATAGGTCGTTAATTTCGTTGCTAAAACTGATCGAAACGCCAATAACTGACAGAGTCTGTACGTTTTTTAAAAGAAGAACGATTAGGTAAAATTAGCTGGCTTGCGGAGGAAGGGAAAAACTACAAGTTTTGTAAGGAAGTTACAATCCAGGATTAAGTGAAGTTTATAAAACTCAACCGAAAGTTTATTTAACTGTGTGGTTAATTTACACTCAAGATCAAAAGATAGGTAGATAGAGTTAGAACAAATACAGTCCATTGTGGGAAGAGACGTGAGATAGGCCTATTCCTAACTTGGGAGGGAGAGAGAGCTAAAACTGGTCCAATCTTTTATGATCGAGATTCAATTCCAAGAGAGACCAAGCCCAAGAAACAGGGGCATAAAAACTTGTCATTCTACTGAGACCTTACAGATATAGGAAGTTATAGAGCTGACTGTAGGAATGTTAACTAAATAAAAAAGATCGTTACCTGTAACTTAACTTTAGGTATTAAAATCATAAAACTGCCCTGGATATGAATGTTTCCATCTGGCGTTTAACCTCTATGATACAATTATATATAACAGCAGATATATTACCACACCCTAAAGATTTCTATACAAAAGTTACTTGATACGCCAGGCCCGACATGGCCAGGTGGTTAGGGAGGTCGACTCGCAATCTGCGGGTCGTGGGTTCGAATACCCGTCCCACCAAACATGCTCGCCCTTTCAGCCGTTATAATGTGACTGTCAATCACACTATTCATTGGTAAAAGAGTAGCCCAAGAGTTGGCGGTGGGTGGTGATGACTAGCTGCCTTCCGTCTAGTCTTACAATGATAAATTAGGGACGGCTAGCGCAGATAGCCCTCGCGTAGCTTTGCGCGAAATTCAAAAAACAAAAAACAAACTTTGTGTCTTATAATTGTTTAGAGTACAACCACAATACTTTTTTGTTGAAGAACATTTAACATTTTATTATTTTTACATAGTTAAATAACTGTGAGTTCAAGTATTATTTTATTTTGCTGTTGACTCAGTTATAAAGGTTATTTTTCGTGCAAATACATTATTTGTAACTCACCTTAAAAGAAAAACAGTTTAGAACACAAATTCTAAGGTATAGTTTGTTTGTTTGTTTTTAATTATGCACAAAGCTACACAAGGGCTATCTGTGCTCTGCCAACCACGGGGTATCGAAACCCGGATTATAGCGTTGCAAGTCCGCAGACATACCGCTGTGCTACTGGGGGGGGCATGTTTTAGGAAATTTTAACATGTTAGTTTATATATTAGTTTTG
>NW_013673858.1:10831-11580 GCF_000517525.1 Limulus polyphemus
TACAAGGTTTTGTCATCATCGGGTACTTGTAAAACCTTGTCGAAACGTTGTATATTTGCTGTTGTGTTAAACTTATATTAAAGTTTTTCTTCATTACCCATTCAAGCCGTCTCTAACCATTATTAGTCTCAAAGTGGGTTCCTCGTCATCGAATAATACATTAGTTTGAACTGCTGGAGTTTCTGATAACTCGGACTCTTCTTCTGGTTCATCAAGTTTTGCTTTCTTTTTATTCTACTTTATCTTCTGCTTCATATTCACCATTATCTTTAATAGCTTCCTCATTTACAGCTTTTCTTCATTCTTCTAATTCTTGCTCGAAATTCAATAAAAATTAAACTCGCACAAGTTGTGCAAAGTCATCCTTTTAAATATCATTTTGTAACTTTGAGATGAACAGACTTGGGTATGTAAAAATAATAAAATGTTAAATGTTCTTCCACAAAAAGTATTGTAGTTGTAGTCTAAACCCTGCCATTCCTTATAGATAACCTCCTTCGTCTACGTAACTTTGTTCTTTATCTTGGATAACCTCCTTCATGTACATAACCCTGTCATTTTTTTTCTTGATAACCTTCTTAATGTACATAACCATGTCTTTTTTTCTCGATAACCTCCTTAATGTACATAACCCTGTCATTTTTTCGATAACCTCCTTAATGTACATAACCCTGTCATTTTTTCGATAACCTCCTTCGTGTACATAACTCTGTCCTTCCTCTTGGATAACCTCCGTGTACATAACTTTG
>NW_013673858.1:11601-12571 GCF_000517525.1 Limulus polyphemus
CCCTTCCTCTTGAATAACCTTCTTCATGTACATAAATCTGTCCTTCCTTTTGGATAACCTCCTTCGTGTGTATAACCCCATCTTTCATCTTAGATAAACATTTTTTATACTTAACCCAGAATGTTTTGTGTGGTCAAACTTCTTGTTCTATGTTGTTTCTTATAAAGCATTTTAATTTATATCCTCCCCTTATAAAAAATCCTGGATCCGCCCCCTGACTAAACACCCTCAAATTGGCCAAGGTAGCAACATATAAGGATTAAAATAGTTTGTTAAATCACATTATAAAAACCGATGATAAACCAGAGGTAGAAAACTGTCTTCACAATCACCTAGAGTCCGTGTTGTAGTGTTCACCCTCAGGGTCTTCAGTAGAACAGAGGGAAGGTTCTTCAGTAAGAAGAGAGCAGGTTCCTTAGGGTCTTCAGTAAGAACCGAGGACAGGTCTCCCAAGGTCTTCAGAAAGAATAGAGGATAGGTCATCCAGGGTCTTCAATAACAATAGAGAACAGGTTCCTTAGAGTTTTCAGTAAGAACCGAGGACAGGTCTCCCAAGGTCTTCAGAAAGAATAGAGGATAGGTCATCCAGGGTCTTCAATAAAAATAGAGAACAGGTTCCCCAAGATCTTCAAGACAGGTTCCATTTTTACATAATGGGTTTACTAAAAGTACATTGTAATCTTTGTTTAAAGGATTCTCTGGATCCAACAATAAAACTTAACATGATCTTTGTTTAAAGGATTCTCTGGATCCAACAGTAAAACTTAACATGATCTTTGTTTAAATGATTCTCTGGATCCAACAGTAAAACTTAACATGATCTTTGTTTTTGTTTAAAGGATTCTCCTGATCCAACAGTAAAACTTAACATGATCTTTGTTTAAAGGATTCTCTGGATCCAACAGTAAAACTTAACATGATCTTTGTTTTTGTTTAAAGGATTCTCTAGATCCAACAGTAAAACTTAACA
>NW_013673858.1:13252-14593 GCF_000517525.1 Limulus polyphemus
TGTCATTAAAAAGGCTTGATTTTGTTGACAGATAAATAACCCGTAAGTCCACAGCTCAGGTGTATTGTAAGTTTTTAAACTGACCGTGGAGGTTTACTCTTCTTTTGAAGACGATTTTCTTACTTTTATAAAAGTTCATTAACCTTCTTACCTGAATGAATGGTGTCTCTCGCGCTGTTAACCTCTAAGACAGACAGACAGACCCGTATACACACTGTGTTAGGGCTAACTGTCCAAGCGTACAAAGATATCACTAATTACAACCTAACACTAGAGATGTGAGTCTCTGTATCGTGGGTGTGGCTTAAAGGTGCTTTGTTTCTTAACGTTTCCGTTTTGGGCTGCGTTTCGCCGTCTCGCTCTCTCTCTTTATTCTTTTGAAAGGTTTCGAGTTGGAATAAATTCGTAAAACCTTAATATGGTTGACGTGAGTTGATTGGCTAGAAATACTGGGTGATTACAAAGAAAATGTCTTTTGTTAAATGAATATATCATAAAATTACTTGTCCTGTGGAAACTACCCCTAGTGGCACAGCGATAAGTCTGTAGCCTTATAACGCAAAAAACCCAGTAACTCAGCAGTAGGCATATAACGCTAAAAAATAGGTTTTCATACCAGCGGTGGGCTCAGCATAGATAGCCATTGTGCAGCTTTGCGCTTAACAACAAACAAATATATAAAGATTTATTTAGGAAAGTGTTGACACAGTACAGGTTGAAGGTGTTATTATACGTCTGTGAGTCTCAACTAGAACATCAAGCATATACCTAAATGAACCTCCTACGAACGTCATCTTTTGTGTTCGTTGATCCTTGAAATATCCTACACACTGACACGCATCTTAATCAAAGCACTAATCTTGTATTGTTGAAAGAAATACGAATAATGACAGTTTGTGATAAAAGTGACGTAAGTATTTAGTACAACCAAGGTTCGTCATTCTCACTATCGAACTGTATCAATAGTATTTATGTAAGATCCGAGATGCTGTTAAGCTTCGTCACATTGAAGAGCTTGTAAATCCCATACGGACAGTTTGTTACCACCTGATCAATCAGTTTGAAGACCAACTTATAACTCGTAAAAAAATATATCAATTTCTTGCTGTTACTCGATAAATTAATTAGGTTTTTAAGAGTTATTATAATGTGTACCAGAATCTATATAAATATAATAGTATTGTCTGTTGTATGTCCATGTAACTACTTTAAGAGTTACTATAATGTGTACCAGAATCTATATAAATATAATAGTACTGTCTGTTGTATGTCCATGTAACTACTTTAAGAGTTACTATAATGTGTACCAGAATCTATATAAATATAATAGTATTGTCTGTT
>NW_013673858.1:15593-17033 GCF_000517525.1 Limulus polyphemus
TCTGTTGTATGTCCATGTAACTATTTTAAGAGTTACTATAATGTGTACCAGAATCTATATAAATATAATAGTACTGTCTGTTGTATGTCCATGTAACTACTTTAAGAGTTACTATAATGTGTACCAGAATGTTGAATATAAAAAGTGTCGACTTTAATGACGGCCAACCCTGTAGAACTCACAAATAGTCCTCTAGACATACCTCAGTGGATCCAAGGGCCCATGGTTCGCGTCCCGTTACCGCAAACATGTCTCGACTTTAATGACGGTCATCACTGAAGAGCTCACAAATAACATCTCGTAAGTTCAGTGGATCCTAGGGTTCATGGTTCACATCCCGCTACTGCAAACAAAAATAACAATAATCCAAACTTAGGGGCCATGGTTGCGTCATAGGTCTGACAGTCAAATCCCATTATTCGATTTCAGTAGCCCAAGAATGGGTGCTGTTGATTCGCTCCCTTCCTTCCAATCTGTGGGTTCAAAATTAAGGACGACTAGCACAGGTAGGCCTTGTGTAGCTTTATACAACTACCCAAAACAAACGAAACCATACATAAATACACACGTGATGATGCCACGTGTTCACACCCCCACGTAATGATTTACTGGAAAATTTAGATAATAGCCACTTTGGTGTACGTTACTCGCATTTTCAATTGTTTTTTTTTTAAGTCTTCAAAATATATTACGCCATATTTGGTGCAATAAATAAATTTATTGCTGAGTGCAATACCCCCCTCTCCTCCCCCATCTTGCTAAAATAGATCTACTGATATGCCGTAGGAAAGCCTTCCGATGGCTCAGCGGCAAGTTTAGGGACTTATAACTAAAACTTAGAGTTCGATCCCTGATGTGGGCACAATATAGATAGTCCATTGTGTGGTTTTGTGTTTAACAACGAGTAAGTTGAGAGAAAATAAGACATTATTGTTCGTCTCCAAAATTCAAATAATCCTCATTGTTTTTCCTATGTTGCTGTTAAGTGGTCTACATTTCTACGTGTACATGTAAACCGTCTGATGTGAATCTGATATTCCAAAGAAGGGTTTCCTGTTTACGGCTGAAGTACCTTGAATACAGAACTGTCGGAGTGTTTTCATTATTTTCACGGCACAGTGTCACTAAGAAAAGCTAGACATCACAATCTAAGTTTGTATTATAAGTTTCATAACGATTCTCCACAGCAAGAGAGTGCTTGTATTTGAATAATAAAAACTTCGTCTGATTTTTATAAAACTTAAAGTAGACGATTACGTAGGGTTACTTTACTCGTTGTGACTTATAATTTCATCAGTTGTTTCTGTCCCGTTGTAAACACTCATTTGGTGTAATTGTCTTTGTTACGTGTTAGTTTTTAATATATATGTGTTACGTGTTAGTTTTTAATGTATATAAATGTGTTACGTGTTAGTTTTTAATGTATATAAATGTGTTACG
>NW_013673858.1:18033-19482 GCF_000517525.1 Limulus polyphemus
TTACATGTTAGTTTTAACATATATAAATGTGTTACGTGTTAGTTTTAATATATAAATGTGTTACATGTTAGTTTTTAATGTATATAAATGTGTTACTGGTTAGTTTTTAATGTATATAAATGTGTTACGTGTTACTTTTTAATGTATATAAATGTGTTACGTGTTAGTTTTTAATATATAAATGTGTTACATGTTAGTTTTTAATGTATATAAATGTATTACATGTTAGTTTTAATACATATAAATATGTTACGTGTTAGTTCTTAATATACAAAAATGTTACGTGTTAGTTTTTAATGTATATAATTGTGTTACATGTTAGTTTTTAATGTATAAAAGTTTTACGTGTTAGTTTTTAATGTATATAAATGTATTACGTGTTAGATTTTTATATATAAATGTATTACATGTTAGTTTTAACATATATAAATGTATTACATGTTAGTTTTAACATATATAAATGTGTTACGTGTTAGTTTTAATATATAAATGTTACGTGTTAGTTTTTAATGTATAAATGTGTTACGTGTTAATTTTTAATGCATATAAATGTATTACGTGTTAGATTTTTATATATAAATGTATTACATGTTAGTTTTAACATATATAAATGTGTTACGTGTTAGTTTTTAATATATAAATGTGTTACATGTTAGTTTTTAATATATAAATGTGTTACGTGTTAGTTTTAACATATATAAATGTGTTACGTGTTAGTTCTTAATATATAAATGTGTTACATGTTAGTTTTTAATGTATATAAATGTGTTACGTGTTAGTTTTTAATATATAAATGTGTTACGTGTTAGTTTTAATGTATATAAATGTATTACATGTTAGTTTTTAATATATAAAAGTGTTACGTGTTAGTTTTTAATGTATATAAATGTGTTACGTGTTAGTTTTTAATATATAAATGTGTTACGTGTTAGTTTTAATGTATATAAATGTATTACATGTTAGTTCTTAATATATAAAAGTGTTACGTGTTAGTTTTTAATGTATATAAATGTGTTACATGTTAGTTTTTAATATATAAATGTGTTACGTGTTAGTTTTAATGTATATAAATGTGTTACTGGTTAGTTTTTAATGATTATAAATGTATTACGTGTTAGTTTTTAATGTATATAAATGTAATTACATGTTAGTTTTAACATATATAAATGTGTTTTTAATGAAAATAAATGTGTTACTGGTTAGTTTTTAATGTATATAAATGTGTTACTGGTTAGTTTTAACATATATAAATGTGTTACGTGTTAGTTTTTAATATATAAATGTGTTACATGTTAGTTTTTAATGTATATAAATGTGTTACTGGTTAGTTTTTAATGTATATAAATGTGTTACGTGTTAGTTTTTAATATATAAATGTGTTACATGTTAGTTTTTAATGTATATAAATGTATTACATGTTAGTTTTAATACATATAAATATGTTACGTG
>NW_013673858.1:20488-23498 GCF_000517525.1 Limulus polyphemus
TTTTAACATATATAAATGTGTTACGTGTTAGTTTTTAATATATAAATGTGTTACTGGTTAGTTTTTAATGTATATAAATGTGTTACTGGTTAGTTTTAACATATATAAATGTGTTACGTGTTAGTTTTTAATATATAAATGTGTTACATGTTAGTTTTTAATATATAAATGTGTTACGTGTTAGTTTTTAATGTATATAAATGTGTTACGTGTTAGTTTTTAATGTATATAAATGTGTTACGTGTTAGTTTTTAATGTATATAAATGTGTTACGTGATGGCTAATGACATGGTTCCTAAGATGCGAGTAAAGGCTGTCATAACGGACTTTGAGGATGCAGTACTGTTGCTGTTGCTACTGTTTTTGTAAACAACCAGTAGTGTTTCTACCTCCTAACACGATCTACTAGCCCTAGGATGTAACAGCTAGGTTTGACCCAACACTGTAGTGTGGATGGAGAATTCCGTCGCCTCTATGGAATGGTAGGTGAAATTATCTTTCTTCAAACATCAGCAGTCCCCGAAGCCACGGAATAACCCAAACACGTCGATCCACAAGAAACTACAGAGCTGTTGACATGCTTTGACCAGACCTACGTTAGTGAATCCAACAGATGTCCCTACTTATCACACTTTGCCGTGTGATCACCTGCAACCTTGAACATCCACCAAGCAATGCTTAATGATGAAATGCGGATCAACCATATTTGTAAAGGATTGAATGAAAACTTAGTCAGACACTATTATACATTAGTATGGAATTCCATCCAGTGGTTCCAGCACGAACAAGAAAACACACACACCATGATCCATCAATAAGGAAATACATCCAGTGGTTCCAGCACGTTCAAGAAAACACAGGCACCATCACCCATCAGTAAGGAAATCCATCCAGTGGTTCCAGCACGAACAAGAAACTATGGATACCATCATCCATCAGTAAGGAAATCCATCCAGTGGTTCCAGCACGAACAAGAAAACACACACACCATCATCCATCAATAAGGAAATCCATCCAGTGGTTCCAGCACGAACAAGAAAGGATGGATTTCCTTATTGATGGATGATGGTGTCCATGGTTTCTTGTTCGTGCTGGAACCACTGGATGGATTTCCTTATTGATGGATGATGGCGTGTGTGTCATCCAGAGAAGCCAAAGTTAAGCAATCTTCCAAATAAGCCAGGATTAAGCAGTCATCCAGAGAAGCTAGAGTTAAGCAATTTTCCAAAACTAAGCATACATTTGAATGTCTTCAGCAACGTTTATAACGAGAGTGAAGCGAGATAGACTGCTACAGAGTTCCTGCAAGAAGTTGGCAGGAATATTTGGCAAACATTAGGGGTTTCTGTCATTTTTTTGGTAATAAAAATATAACGTCTTCGTAACATGGATAACTTTATGTTAAAATCAAAACGATTTTAATAAGTGAACTATAAAGGAATAGAAGACACTAAAAATACGAAAGATGGAATATGAATTCCATTACCATTACTTTTAATCTTATTTATTATTACTTTATATTATTTTTTTCCGGTTTCTTTCTTTCCTACGTTCGAGTCAACATTAACAAATACAATTTCAGAGTTCTTTCGATTATTGAAAAACAAACACCTAATGACTGACTATGTCAAAGTAAACTTTGAATTTCTTATATGCCTTTGAAAACTCGTATTTCGTACCCCCCCCTAGTTTTATTTTCTTGTTTTTAAACCATCTGTATAGTAGCACAAACTTTGATCTCTTGTGAAGTCATCTCTGCCGTGTTGGAGAACAGTGAGTCATAGCGCACATGTTTTCAAAACGTTCTGTTGTACAAGTGTTATAGCTGGAGTCCACGTGTTTTTGCTCAGATAGTGTAAATAATCGTACTAAGTAACTTGATATGTCATTGTTAATCATGGTGGGTAAAAAGGCGTTGTTTTGAAGTAGTAACGATCTTTTCGAATGGTTTGAAATTATTGCTTCTTCTGTAATAGAGAATAAGAATGATGCAATTGCATTATGGCTTCAACCCTTTCACAACTTAGAAGTTTGAATATGTCTCTATTTAAATCACAACTTAGAAGTTTAAATATGTCTTTATTTAGCTATATTGACTTATATTTGTCAAAAATTTTAGTACTGTTTTTTCATGTTTAGTCAAACATTTGAATTGAACAGGATGTATCCAGCTGTGAATTATGCTAAATTCTGTCCTTAGGCGGTCACTGATGGTCAAGGCTAGTTGCAGGTGTATATACAGAGAGAAGTTAAGAATTTTAAACTTTACCTGCTGTTTATTTTCAAGTTGTTGTTTGTGTTTCAAAGTGAAACAACTGTGTTACTCTCTTTTATTTTAGGCTTAGTTATGTTCTGCATACATTTCTTGATTAGAAGTGATTAATCCACTCGGTGACTGAAAAGAAACGTGATCTTGTTAACAGTCTTGAAATTAGCACAAATGTATAATTCTAAGAACCAAAAAGTTTAGATAACTTTAAGGAGCTTCTCCCCCCCCCTAGATACTCACTTCCCCCACATACACTTCTCCAGGGACTCACGGACAACGTTACGGTAAAACTGAATTAGAGTAACATATTTTATATATCTGGATGCAGGTTTTGTAAAAACCGTTAAGTATCAAGCTTCTGTTTCCAGTCTAATAACCCTTCTCCGTATTCCAAGATCCATCTTTCTCTGTAACCCTTCTCCGTATTCCAAGATTCATCTTTCTCTGTAACCCTTCTCCGGATTCCAAGATCCATCTTTCTCTGTAACCCATCTCCGTATTCCAAGATCCATCTTTCTCTGTTGTCAACATGTCGTTCCCGTTATATAAAAGAATGAATGAAATCTGTTGTAATTATTTCTTAGATTATGAGGTAAACAGCCTTGTGTATTATAATACCCCATGGCAACAAGTTACACTATCACGTGCGCCAACCAACACTTCCTTCCTTCCTACGAAGAGAGAGCTCGTTGCTTGTGTATTATAATACCCCATGGCAACAAGTTACACTATCACGTGCGC
>NW_013673858.1:23709-26272 GCF_000517525.1 Limulus polyphemus
AACAAGTTACACTATCACGTGCGCCAACCAACACTTCCTTCCTTCCTACGAAGAGAGAGCTCGTTGCTTGTGTATTATAATACCCCATGGCAACAAGTTACACTATCACGTGCGCCAACCAACACTTCCTTCCTTCCTACGAAGAGAGAGCTCGTTGCTAAGGGCCTCTTCTGATTACATGTGTGTGGCCAAAAGGAGCAGCTCGAGAACCGCCGGATGAGATATATTCAAAATCTTAACGGTTGTAAGTGCGACCAGTAAAGAGTTGACTCATAGATGTGGACCACTCAAACAGCAACAAGACCGTTGTCAAAGCACAGCTCGAGAACCGCCGGATGAGATACATTCAAAATCTTAACGGTGCGACCAGTAAAGAGTTGACTCATAGATGTGGACCGCGCAAACAGTACCAAGACCGTTATGAAAGCAGACGCGTTAGAATAAATGTTCTTTGTTTATAATGTGCTTGACCAGTTTATCGGTCAGTTGTAAAATACTTACTGCACTGATGCACGTTTAATTTCTACGAAAGCCTTGTTTGTTACAATATCACGTGATTTACGTTTGTTTCTACGTAATTCTCATATTCAGAGTGACAATTGGTAAGTATTTGTTTTATTTCGTCCGTTTGTAGTGTCAAATACAGAAATTGGCCCAGAGTAAAGTCTGGAGACTACTTGAATGAAAGAAACTCTATTACAAGCAACAAAGGTACCCGATGATGTCGAAACGTTGTACATTTTGTCTCCAAACTTTATTTTCAAAGATTGGGTTCCTTGCCATCAAATTTGACCAAGACTAAATCGAAGGACCGTCGGACTTGGACAAGTCATTTTATTGTTTTTAATATGATGTCTCTGTCTGGATTGTGTCTTATTTTACGTTTAATAATGTACGAATTAACTCTCTGAGTAACAAACTCCACTGCACTATGGTGTCGTCACTCGAGTCTACGGAAATTCAACTAAAAGCTACAAGAAGTATTCTTTAATCTTAAAAATAAAATGACAATCAGATAATCTGTTGTAAGTGGTAATACATGTAGTAAGGATGGCGTTTTTCGTTAGATTTTTGTTAACATTTCTGTGCTTACCCTCGAAAGAATGTAACTAGTATAACACACAGTAGTTTTTGTCATCAAACTTCTGCGTAGTTCTCTTTAGCATTTAAATATTATGTTGACGGACTTGTGCTCATATCTTCAGGCTAAATCTCCTATCCAGGAGATGACCACTTTTATGACGTAATCAAAAAACTTTCATTTTCATTGTAATGGGTGAAATACATTCAACTTATTAATAGAAGTTTGAAAACACGCCAGTTCTTGTTACGCTACCAGAATTAAATGACTGTTTGTGTGAGGTGGGTCAGCGGTAAGTTTACGGACTTACAATGCTAAAATCCGGAGTTCGATTCTCTGCGGTAGAAAGAGTGCAGATAACTCATTACGTAGCTTTGCACTAAGAAAATATCAATAGTCTATGGCGTACAGGAGGCAGCTGGTGGATTCGATATGAAAACATCACTTATGTTTTAACTGTACCACATTCCAGACAGTTAAGCCTACTCGATATGAAAACATCACTTATGTTTTAACTGTACCACATTCCAGACAATTAAGCCTACTCGATATGAAAACATCATTTATGTTTTAACTGTACCACATTCGAGACAGTTAAGCCTATTCGATATGAAAACGTCACTTATGTTTTAACTGTACCACATTCGAGACAGTTAAGCCTACTCGATATGAAAACGTCACTTATGTTTTAACTGTACCACATTCCAGACAGTTAAGCCTATCGATATGAAAACATCACTTATGTTTTAACTGTACCACATTCCAGACAGTTAAGCCTATTCGGCATAAAAAATATCGCTTATGTGTGACCTGTACCACAGTCCACATACAATCGTGTTTCGAATCGAATAATATCGAAAATTATAATAATAATCCTACCGATAGGTGGCCACAGACAATTAGGGTTAGAAAAAATGTTGATAGACATATATAATTGACGATACTTATAACACGCTTTAATAAAGTTACTGAACTCACAAGATTGTTTTCTTCTGTTTCAAAAAGGTAATTGAGCAAAGTTGTAGCCTGTATGTTAACGTAGTCGTGTATAGATCTTGTAGAAATTGTTCACGGGGGTCGTACATGTATGTTAGAATGTTGAAAGTATTCAGTTTTCTGAGCGTACATCTGGCTATATTTAATCACATTCGACAGGCACGATTAGTGATTGTACTTTTATAAACTTACAACACCGTTTTTGTTCCCATTGTTACCAGCTAGACTTCGTTCGTTCTCCGTATGGATTATGGTCCATTGTTGGGACCAGGGAGGGTCAGGTACAACGTATACCTCTTACTCCCAGCTAGACTTCACACACGAATCTGGATTGTGATTTGGTCGTGTCGTTGTGCGCCCCCTGGGAGGACCAGGTACTTTTCAGACCTCTTCCTCCCTCCTTGACTGTTTTTGATGTAAACTGTCAAATGCTGTATCTAATACTTATGTACGATGTAGACTAATTCTTTCTCCCTTCTTTTCACG
>NW_013673858.1:26806-27730 GCF_000517525.1 Limulus polyphemus
TGTATAGATCTTGTAGAAATTGTTCACGGGGTCGTACATGTATGTTAGAATGTTGTAAGTATTCAGTTTTCTGAGCGTACATCTGGCTATATTTAATCACATTCGACAGGCACGATTAGTGACTGTACTTTTATAAACTTACAACACCGTTTTTGTTCCCATTGTTACCAGCTAGACTTCGTTCGTTCTCCGTCGAGATTATGGTCCATTGTTGGGACCAGCTAGACTTCACACACGAATCTGGATTGTGATTTGGTCGTGTCGTTGTGCGCCCCCTGGGAGGACCAGGTACTTTTCAGACCTCTTCCTCCCTCCTTGACTGTTTTTGATGTAAACTGTCAAATGCTGTATCTAATATTTATGAACGATGTAGACTAATTCTTTCTCCCTTCTTTTCACGGCCATAGCTAGACTTCAACAATAGTATAGCTTCTATTTTGTAAGTTCCGCCAACTTGGTTTATGCTGCTAGCGCCATCTATATCTGATAACTTTTTTCTTATACTTCTCTAAATCGTTCAAGGACAAGTTCCGTTACATATTACTCATCCGTATTAAAAAAACGAAAATCTAACGAACTCATTGCGTGGGTTTATAGCGCGAAACTTAAAAATTAGTCATTCTTTCTATTAGCTGTTATCGGGAGGAAGAATTGAACCTGACCCTCCCAGGTGGCGCACGACTACATACCGCTGATAAATAATGATGACGTCAGAGAATTATACAAGAAAGATAAAAAAGCGAGTTTATGGTTGGGTGTAATCTAATGTTACCATGACAACATGCAATAAGTACAGTATTTACATTCGTCAAAAAAACACTTGTCCCTCTTAGAGACTAACTGTAGTAATACAAAACAAAACACTTGTCCCTCTTAGAAACTAACTGTAGTAATACAAAACAAAACACTCGTGTCTCTTAGAAA
>NW_013673858.1:28639-33410 GCF_000517525.1 Limulus polyphemus
CTTAGAAACTAACTGGTAATACAAAACGACACACTTGTCCTTCTTAGAAACTAACTGTAGTAATACAAAACAAAACACTTGTCCCTCTTAGAAACTAACTGTAGTAACACAGAACAAAAACACTTGTCCCTCTTAGAAACTAACTGTAGTAATACAAAACAAAACACTTGTCCCTCTTAGAAACTAACTGGTAATACAAAACAAAACACTTGTCCCTCTTAGAAACTAACTAGTAATACAAAACAAAACACTTGTCCCTCTTAGAAACTAACTGTAGCAACACAAAACAAAGACACTTGTCCCTCTTAGAAACTAACTGTAGTAACACAAAACAAAGACACTTGTCCCTCTTAGAAATTAGGTACTTGATTGAGGTATTGTTAGGTGTCGTAGATCAGTAATACGTGTTTTCAAACAATAAGAATTTGTTATATTGTAGAAACAACCATAGACAATGAAAGTTATCTTAACTTTATCTATTGGAGTTTCTACTGGTAACGAGGCTACATCACGTAGCACTACCTTCATATTTTGGTGCTGTAAATGAATGGAGAAATCTCATTATACCTTATATAGCTACGTTATTATTCGATGTCACGTTGTATTGTAATCGTAATTGAACATTAAATACTTAATACAACAGTTGACCTTTCTTAGTTTTGTTGTTGCTGCATTCTGTGTGTGGTGTATTATCATTATAGTAGAAGCATTCAATTTTCGTTCAAGTTGGAGATTCGGTGTCTGTCATTTTGATTACAACTTATTTAGTCATATCTTCTTGCAGTAACTTAGCCCAAAAACCAACAGAAGAAGACACCCCCGTGACGTATCCAAAATCGTATTCAGTAACCACTAGCCCTAATTTCAACCCTAGTAAAACACTTGTCCGCCAAAGGTCCAGCAGCGGGAACTTAGGAGGAAAGAAAACTCCACCTTGGAGAATAGATGATGAGGCTTTGAAACGAACTCGTCTCAATAGCAACCAGTAAGTACTTAGTTTTGTATGATGTAATTAGTTGTGGCAGTTCAGGAAACGATATGTGTTTGTAAGGTTTGAAACTTCTCTTCCCAGGTACGAACTTTCGCAAGACTTGCAGGACAAACAGGTAGAAATGTTGGAACGGAAATATGGCGGTATCCGTGCCCGAAAAGCAGCCTTAACTATCCAGCGTGCATTTCGAAAATACTGTATGAATAGGCGGTTTCAGGAGCTCGCTCATTCCGTGAAAAGAGAAAGAAGACTTTCTCGACGTTTCACTACAACGGATTCTGAAGAGAAGGCCCGGATGTTCAGTGACATCCGTAATAGTCGCTCCTGTGCATCCGAAGATGATGCTTTTTATGGAGCAGATAACGATCCTCCATTCCAACGTTCTTCCACCTACGTGGATGCAGTGCTTAGGTCAAATCTTTCTACTTTATACCGTGACTTTGGTGAAGAGTACCACAGGCTCTCCTCGCCTACTCACCTGTTAGGACCCACTGTTTCCAGAGAGCAAAGAATTTGCTCACACAACCACCCAATGGACTTTCGTTATCACCCCAAGAGTTATCCAGAACGTGGATCACCTTGTGGCGATGCGTTAAGTCGCGTCAGTTCCGATGACTTTGTATTTGTTCCTGCAACACCAGACGATAATAGTCTATATTACACACCCCCAATGGGTGTAAGACCGTCTCCTGCTATCCCTCGTCACCCAGCATGGACAGCAGTACCACGTAGTGGTGGAAAGAGGTTTACTCACTCAAACAGTGGGCCTGTTTTGTTTCTTAGTCCTAGTCAATCAACGCCATCTGGTGGAGGACACGAACGGTACTACACTCCTAGGCAGTCACTTTCTTCGGAAGATAGTGCCATAATTGTAAGTTTTTAAAAACACTTTTTGCCACTGTATTAAAGTGTCTTGCTATTGTATTTCATTAAATATCATTAAACAGAAAAAATATAATCCAAAAAAATAATATAAACATGAAAAATAGATGATCTCTATGTGTTATAGATATCAGTACAAACATAATATTCTGTTGAAAGGTTTATAAAAGTGACTTATAAAATTTCATGTTATATATGGGTTTTTTTTCTGTAAGTCTATTTGATATTTGGACATTAAAAACAAAGAATCAACAAGTGAGAAGTGGACATCCCTAATATTAATACTTGCACAAAGTAAAATAGATAATACCATGCCTATTCCTAAGTTTCTCTAGAAAGTCATATTGTTAGTCAGTCTCTGTCTTATATTTAGCATCCACTAACACTTCTCGGCATGCAGTATACCTGTTTAAGTAGTCATATTTTTATCTTCTTGAAGAGTGGAACAGGAGACCCGTGTGTCGATTTCTTACAAGATGGCCAGCGGCAATTTTATCGAACATCTTCAGCCAGACAGATTCTTAATGTCCCTTTAGAATGCACCTCTCAACCAATTAAATGTCAGCAGTGGCAAACACCAGTTAGAGCTTCTGATTATCTTGTTGAAAGAAAAATCACACCACCATATGTAGAGCATGAAAAAGTTTTAATGCAAGGATTTAGAAGAATTCCCTCTCTCCCAGTTCAGGAGATGAGAACTTTTAATAAGTCTCCTAAAAGATCAAGCCAAGTATCGTCCACTAACTATAACTCAAGGGAGCCAAGTCTTGGTTATAACCCATCACCATCAGAAGTCTACGAAAGGACCAAACAATCCATTAAGAAAGGTGTCGTAGAGGCTTCTCCAATATGGAAAAGAAAAGCTCTTGTTGTTGCTGAACAGATGCCACCTGGTGAACAGGTAGATGAGAAACGTTTGAGTAACATCTCAGAAAACAGTGAGGACAGCCTGGAGAGTGCAAGCTACTCTACGATTCCTCCCGTCTCATCATCTGATGCCTTCGTGGGATCAAACTATTCGGAATGTTGTAGAGCTCAAGAAATTACCTCCACAACATCACAACATAAGGTATGACAGCCTCTCCTCGGTTCATTGTTTGTCTTCAAATATTTAAACATTATATTTCATTCAGGTCTACCACTTTATCACTTACTAAGGGCAATTAATCAAGAAGTTAGTTTTTGTTGTCTTAAAACAATTTTAATGCAAATAATAGAATTGTTTAAATTTAGTTTTTGGCCTTTTTTTTATATCATTATATCATTACTGCCCTTTCTAATTTATTAAACTTTAATGAACATAAATCAGAATATTTCTATACTTTTTTGTTTAGCTGTCCCCAGCTACTGAAAAAAGAGTGTCACTTGTAATATGTTTTGTAGTTCTTAACTGTAACTTAACTTGTAAAGTAATGGCCAGTTTTTCTACAGTCACAGGTGTCAGATCTTCAGAGAAAACGTCAGTACAGAGTGGGTTTGAACCTCTTCAACAAAAAGCCAGAAAAGGGGATTTCTTACCTGATCCAAAAAAATTTCTTAGAAGCAACGGCCAAGGCTGTAGCTCGGTTCTTGATCTCCAGGAAAGGACTCAGTAAACATAACATTGGGGAGTATCTGGGAAACCTACAAAATGGTTTCAACTCAGCTGTGTTAGAGTAAGTAAACTTCTAATCAGATGTGTACCAATGTAGACTGTTCTCAGAAAACAGGTATCAGCAGCTGTAGGAATCAGGAATTACAAATACATCACACAACACTGCCCACTAGCTGGACACAGTACTATTAAACAATACACAATACAGATATCAGCAGCTGTAGGAATCAGTATTTACAAATACATCACACAACACTGCCCACTAACTGGACACAGTATTATTAAACTATACACAATACAGATATCAGCAGCTGTAGGAATCAGTATTTACAAATACATCACACAACGCTGCCCACTAACTGGACACAGTACTATTAAACAATACACAGTACAGATATCAGCAGCTGTAGGAATCAATATTTACAAATACATCACACAACACTGCCCACTAGCTGGACACTGTACTATTAAACAATACACAGTACAGATATCAGCAGCTGTAGGAATCAGTATTTACTAATACAAAACATGACACTTTATACTTTTCACCTTGTCACCTAATTAGTTTAAAAATTAAAAGATGTTCAGACATTTCTTGTTTTTCAGTATTTTTGCTAGCTTTCGACTCTTACCCAGCCTTTGTCAAGCTGTAAACCACTTTTTTAAAAACAGAGCAAAGAAGAGTCTGAAAATCTTTATCATTTTTATGTTAATGCACATAATGAGTCTAAAATGATACTTAAAGCATCAGCTGTTATATCTTTGAGTGGAAATCACACACTCTCTGTCACAGAATGTTAAGTTTAACATACCTACTAACCTCTATGTTACCTGATCTTGTGATAAATCCAAGATAGGTCATTTTTACCTTCCAGTAGTTATTACAATAGACTATTCTACTTGGGAGAAGAAGAGATAAGTATCAGTATCAGAAACATACAGTCAGACTATTCTACTCGGTAGAGGAAGAGATAAGTATCAGCATTAGAAACATACAGTCAGACTATTCTACTTGGGAGAAGAAGAGATAAGTACCAGCATCAAAAACATACAGTCAGATTATTCTACTTGGTAGAGGAAGAGATAAGTATCAGCATCAGAAACATACAGTCAGACTATTCTACTTGGGAGAAGAAGAGATAAGTATCAGCATCAGAAACATACAGTCAGACTATTCTACTCGGTAGAGGAAGAGATAAGTATCAGCATCAGAAACATACAGTCAGACTATTCTACTCGGTAGAGGAAGAGATAAGTATCAGCATCAGAAACATACAGTCAGACTATTCTACTCGGTAGAGGAA
>NW_013673858.1:34199-36069 GCF_000517525.1 Limulus polyphemus
AATCTTCAATCAACAAATCATCTAGGTCTTCATATTATCTAGACTTTCATGTAATCTTCAATCAACAAATCATCTAGGTCTTCATATTATCTAGACTTTCATGTAATCTTCAATCAACAAATCATCTAGATCTTCATATTATCTAGACTTTCATGTAATCTTCAATCAACAAATCATCTAGGTCTTCGTATAATCTAGACTTTCATGTAATCTTCAATCAACAAATCATCTAGATCTTCGTATTATCTAGACTTTCATGTAATCTTCAATCAACAAATCATCTAAGTCTTCATATTATCTAGACTTTCATGTAATCTTCAATCAACAAATCATCTAGGTCTTCATATTATCTAGACTTTCATGTAATCTTCAATCAACGAATCATCTAGGTCTTCAACATGAAAGTCTAGATAATAAATCTTCAATCAACAAATCTATCAGCATCAGAAACATACAGTTTGTCTTCTTTAATCTGAATTCATTTCAAATTTTGATCTAAGAAAGGTTTTTAAGAAGCTAATTCCAACATTTTACACTTTTTATCCTTTTCTTAGTTTAGATGGGTTTGTTTTAATACAGTTAGTAGGAAAAGTATCATTAGCAAGAGAAAATAATTCTGAATATTCTACATTTACAGAAGTTTTGTGGAAGAAATTGATCTAGCTGGGATGCAAGTTGACGTGGCTCTCCGGAAGTACCAAACGTTTTTTAGGATGCCAGTAAGTTCAGTATTCATAACAGATAGTTGTGTAGAGGTTTTTAAAAAAATTAATATCTAAATATAGAAATTTAGAACATTAACTAGGTAACATCTTCTAATATAGCTACTAAACTAAATGGCATTTCTTTAGCTCACTCTTTTTCTTACAGTAACTAACCTTTGCAATACCAGTACCTGAAAAACATAACTTCTATCTTTGAACTTAGAGAATTGGTATCACATCTAATGATTATGATTTAGTACAGTTTTATTGAATATAAGTTACGTTCTCTTTGAAAAACAGACATTTATGTGAACTCCGTAATCGCTTCATTTCTGTTCTCTTTCAAAGTTCTGAACTTGAATAATAAAGCACATTATGATAATATTATAATCAGTTGGCAAACAGTGATTTATAAGAAGACTGTCCAATGTTCTGTTAAAACACGTAGTATGTTTCCACTAAACTAAATCACTTTATTATACTTTAAATCATTGTTTGCCAACTTATTATCAGAGTTGTACTTCTTTAAAAATATGATTAATTATAATAATGTGAAAACACTGAGTTGTCTGTATTCTTGTTAAAGTAACAAAATGCTCTTATTGCATTTCAAAAAAAGCATCAAGATATCAGTGTAGTTGTTCTCAACCCCTGTTATATATTGTCAAGTACATACTCTACTGATCCAGTAGAAAAGTCTTGTAAGCTTTGAGTGATCTTTATAAATTAATTTTCTCTGTCTGAATGAAAATTGGAACATCCAGCTCCAGGTACAAATCAAGGTTCATTTATTGGTAAACCAGCTTTTAATGACTTCACTTTTGAGATCTGATTAAAAGAAAATCTAAATTTTATAGAGTAGCTGCATGATGTTTGAAGACCTAGATGATTTGTTGATTGAAGATTACATGAAAGTCTAAATAATATGAAGACCTAGATGATTTGTTGATTGAAGATTACATGAAAGTCTAAATAATATGAAGACCTAGATGATTTGTTGATTGAAGACTACATGAAAGTCTAAATAATATGAAGATCTAGATTGATGCTGGTATATCAGCATCAGAAACATACAGTCAGACTATTCTACTTGGGAGAAGAAGAGATAAGTATCAGCATCAGAAACATACAGTCAGACTATTCTACTTGGGAGAAGAAGAGATAAG
>NW_013673859.1:0-8752 GCF_000517525.1 Limulus polyphemus
TCTTGTGCGTAGTAACAATGACTTTTAATTAAATAATACCTCTTGTGCGTAGCAACAATGACTTTTAATTAAGTAATATCTCTTGTGCGTAGTAACAATGACTTTTAATTAAATAATACCTCTTGTGCGTAGCAACAATGACTTTTAATTAAGTAATATCTCTTGTGCGTAGTAACAATGACTTTTAATTAAATAATACCTCTTGTGCGTAGCAACAATGACTTTTAATTAAGTAATATCTCTTGTGCGTAGTAACAATGACTTTTAATTAAATAATACCTCTTGTGCGTAGCAACAATGTTTTAATTAAATGGCACCCCTTATATGTAACAACAATTAATATTTAATTAAATAATACCCCTTAGATGTAGCAACAATGTTTTAATTAAATGGCACCCCTTATATGTAACAACAATTAATATTTAATTAAATAATACCCCTTAGATGTAGCAACAATGTTTTAATTAAATGGCACCCATTATTCGAAACAACAATTAATATTTAATTAAATAATACCCCTTAGATGTAGCAACAATGTTTTAGTTAAATGGCACCCCTTATATGTAACAACAATTATTTCTTACGAAATGTTACCATTTATACATTATAGTCATTTTGGATTAAATAGCGCAATTTATAGGTTAAAAACTGTTATGCTACATTTTTATACACAAACTTAAGTTCGACATTTTTCTTTCTTGTTTGAAATTAAATCACTTCACCAACAGTCAGTAATTAGTGAAAATAGATTATTAATTCAGTCTGTAAAATATGTATATAGGAACTGAATTTTATAGAGTTTCTTTTTCCTCTGTCTGTCTGTCTGTCTGTCGAGATGCGTATTTTTAAAGAAACTGGCAAAATGCCGATGAAGTACTACTAGACATACGAGATACAGTTCGTGCTGCATAGATCCGAGAAAATCAGAATAGAAAATCAACCCGAACAAATCGGCCCTTGTCACGCAAGATACGGTAACTTCCTCGTGCCACGCGATCGTAGCGAGAATAAACCAGACATCATCCATAACTCATATCCAGCCTTGCGCTTGACCATCTATGGCTTTCTAACTTGAACTGACCACTCTATTGAGGTTAAACCTTACGACATATTTAACACCCACTCACGAAATGGTTAGAGGTTTCAACACAGTGAGATTGTACTTCAGCTATGTTGTTTCCCCGCTATCTTAGCTGTAAGAACAGTTACATCAGCTACATTGTTTCCTCGCTATCTTAGCCTTAAGAACAGATACATCAACTACATTGTTTCCCCGTTATCTTAGCTGTAAGAACAGTTACTTCAGCTATGTTGTTTCCCCGCTATCTTAGCTGTAAGAAAAGTTACTTCAGCTACATTGTTTCCTCGCTATCTCAGCTGTAAGAACAGTTACTTCAGCTACGTTGTTTCCTCGCTATCTTAGCCTTAAGAACAGTTACTTCAACTACATTGTTTCCTCGCTATCTTAACCTTAAGAACAGTTACTTCAACTACATTGTTTCCCCGTTATCTTAGCTGTAAGAACAGTTACTTCAACTACATTGTTTCCTCGCTATCTTAGCCTTAAGAACAGTTACATCAAATACATTAAAATAGCGAGGAAACAATGTAGCTGAAGTAACTGTTCTTAAGGCTAAGATAGCGGGGAAACAATGTAGTTGATGTAACTGTTCTTAAGGCTAAGAAAGCGAGGAAACAGCTGTAAGAACAGTTACTTCAGCTACATTATTTCCTCGCTATCTTAGCCCTAAGAACAGTTACATCAACTACATTGTTTCCTCGCTATCTTAGCCTTAAGAACAGTTACATCAACAACATTGTTTCCCCGCTATCTTAGCCTTAAGAACAGTTACGTCGTTGTAAAATTTATAGCGAATGACAACAGTATCTTCTGCCTCTTACAAGGTGTGTCAGTTCGCCTCGTAAAAAAGTCTATTGGAAGAACATCATCTCAAATCTGTAACGATTGTGCTAACAACAAGCACCGAAAACTCCCGACTCAGTCATTTTATGGCCCTCTACAGGTTGTTTAGTGAAATATCTTTAATAATCCAAGACATTAACGTTTTATGCAAGGAAAAACAACAAAGACATATAAATTTATTTACTCGAGAAATGTCATATTAATTTTCAATCCATTCAAGAAGTAACCCCCGGTGGCTCAGCGGTAAGTGTGAGGGCTTATAACGCTAAACATCGGGTTTAGATACCTGTGGTTGGCAGAGCACAGATAGCCCATTGTGTAACTTTCTGCTTAAAAACAAACAAACAAATAAACCAAAAAGTCAAGGATTGGTGGAAGATTTAAAAGACAAAAGTTAATACAAGTCAATGTTAGATGTAGGAACGGGTCAAGTACCTGAAACCAGTCAATGTTAAATATAGGAACGGGTCAAGTACCTGAAACAAGTCAATGTTAAATATAGGAACCGGTCAAGTACCTGTACAAGTCAATGTTAAATATAGGAACCGGTCAAGTACCTGTACAAGTCAATGTTAAATATAGGAACGGGTCATGCGTGTGTGTACAAGTCAATGTTAAATATAGGAACGGGTCATGTGTGTGTGTACAGGCTGGAGGAAATCGATCTTCTTCCTGGAATGAGCAGTTGTCAGTTTCACAAACATGGGTAGAATTACACGACCAGAGCTGAAATTCACAAAGTTAGCGGTTTCTTCCACTTCTACAACCATGACATATAAATGGCCTGGTCTCACCCGACAGAAAGAACTTCTACATTAAAAGAGATAAACCATTTCCATTCCTGGACTTTCTTTCGACTCTATCGACGATCCATAATGGAATGTAAACAAGTTTAATGGATTTACAGTGAACGAGCGGCATTTGGCAAACCAGGTCAAAAAAAAAGCAAAGACGCCGTGGAGGGAGTGCTCAGTTTGAGTGAAACAGGTATGGATTTTAGTGGAAAATATATATATAAAAAAATACATTAAACAGTGTTTCTGTCTTTACGGACACGTATTCGGAGAAGTTTCGGAACATTCAAACATATTTACTTAATCAGCTTCTTGAGTATTTGATTTTACTTTGAACATTCTAAGCAACCCTCGCTAAGTGATTTTAAATACAACGTAAAGAATAACAAGATATAAAAGGTAACCATGCTAACACTTCTTGAGTAGGCGTTCTGAAAACTTTCTAAAGATTTTAAAATCGTTTTACTGATTCGATTTCTATGTTATTGTTATAGAAGATTCTTTAATACAGTACGTGGGTAGGATAGTCTGTGGGTTAAAGAATGAAAAAAAAAGAGGTTATGCTATCCAGAAGCAGGGGTGAAGGATATAACTGACAAAGCAGGTGATATAATAAAGGATACTAGTAGAGTTACAGTCTTTGTAATTCATATAAGGGGATAATGGTGTAGAGAAGGGTAGGTCAGAGGAACTGAGTGTTAACTATAAGGCATTAATAAAAACGTGAAAGATGTGGCCATAACAACTTAATTCTATCAGTCACCAGGGCCGAATACTAGGCTTAGGTTAATATGTAAGGAAGAGCAGGTTGGTTTTGTGGGATCAGTTCAATGGGAAAAGGAAGCGTTTTGGAGTGGATGGTTTACATTGAAATGTAGTTGGGGCTGAATTGTTTGCAAGGGCTATTAACTCAACTGTAAGGGCAACTTTAAATTAGGATTAGACGGTAGTGAGGGAAAGACTCATAAGAAAGACTATGGAAGCGTGTTTGTTTCGCACACAAAGCTAGACAATGGCGTTAGCTGTTGCTGATTTTGAATTCATAGACTACAGGGAAAACAGAACCTATCATTAGCTCTTCCAGTGCTCTAGTCGAACAGAGCGCGGTTTGGCGGGAACAAAACGAAAATCATGGACCTTCAGATCCCCTCTTAACAACAAGGCCAAGCAAGCCAGGCTAGAACAGTAGCTTCGAAAGTCTAAATGATAGAGCAGGAATAAAGCGTATGAAGAAGATTTTATTACACAGTTGCAGAAAACATACGTAAACATAATTTCACTCTGAGATATGCGTCTGCTTATTTAGGGTTCTGCAAAATAAATAGGGTGACTTCTGCGAAGCTAGAGGATGGAATACTGTCTCGTTACACATAAAAATGATTGTTGTAATATAGTTTACATTAAAATAACATAAACATATCCACAAAATATTTTTTTAGACAAAATAATTAAGCCGGAAATCAAGTATTAATTTCATCGAAATTCCACCAGGTGTTTCCAATGTCATTTACACAACGATGTAACCTTGGCGTTCTCTTTCTACATTTTATCTGGATCAATTATAAGGCCAGGTGGTTAGGGAGCTTGACTCGCAATCTGAGGGTCCCGGCTTCGAATGCTCGTCCCACCAAACATGATCGCCATTTCATCGGTGGGGCGTTATTATGTGGCGGTCAATCCAACTATTCGTTGGTAAAAGAGTAGTCCAAGAGTTGGCGGTAGGTAATGATGACTAGCTGCCTTCCCTCTATTCTTTCATTGCTAAATTAAGGACGGCTAGTGCAGATAGCCCTCGTGTAGCTTTGCCCGAAATTCAAACCAAAATAAATTATTTGTTAATTTCATCCGTCAGTTATTACACCAAACATTAGTTTTTATAATTTAATAAGTTAGCGCCACCTACTGATTATAGATATAATTTTCATATAGTTAAGTAACCATTTACTGCAATTCACATAAAAAAAAACCTTTATAACTTGTTTTAGCAGAATAAATTGTACCGTACTTTACATACTTCTTCGCAAACCCAGAAAAAGAGTCATCGGAGTTCGAAGAGGACCTTACATGCTTCTTTACAAACCCAGAAAAAGAGTCATCGGAGTTCGAAGAGGACCTTACATGCTTCTTTACAAACCCAGAAAAAGAGTCATCGAGGTTCGAAGAGGACCTTACATGCTTCTTTACAAACCCACAAAAAGAGTCATCGAGGTTCGAAGAAGACCTTACATGCTTCTTTAAAAACCCACAAAAAGAGTCATCGAAGAGGACCTTACATGCTTCTTTACAAACCCACAAAAAGAGTCATCGAAGAGGACCTTACATGCTTCTTTACAAACCCACAAAAAGAGTCATCGAAGAGGACCTTACATGCTTCTTTACAAACCCACAAAGAGGAACTGTTATACCTTTCTTTGAACGCACAATTGATGTAGTTGATCAGTTTTTGGTTTTTGTACACGTGACTACTCTCTATTCATGACGTTTAAAAAAACACATAGGTTCAAGAAATAAGTATAACACAAAAATACGATATCCCATAACCCGAGCACTTTCGAAAGGTGTACAAACTACAACTACGTTCTATAATGTAAAATGGACAGGTTTTCAAAAGAAATATTCACAGCGAAACATCTAGAAAAACTTGTATGTTAGAACAAAAATATTACCAACCACGTTGTCTACTAAAACAGATACGGGATATACGAGCTTACAATGTTCACACCATAAAAGTTTAGGTTTACGATACAATCTTCACACCATAAAAGTTTAGGTTTACGATACAATCTTCACACCATAAAAGTTTAGATCCATGATACACTCTTCACACCATAAGAGTTTAGGTTTACGATACAATCTTCACACCATGAGAGTTTAGGTTTACGATACAATCTTCACACCATAAGAATTTAGGTTTACGATACACTCTTCACACCATAAGAGTTTAGGTTTACGATACAATCTTCACACCATAAGAGTTTAGGTTTACGATACACTCTTCACACCATAAGAATTTAGGTCCATGATATACTCTTCACACCATAAGTGTTTAGGTTTACGATACAATCTTCACACCATAAGAGATTAGGTTTACGATACAATTTTCACACCATAAAAGTTTAGGTTTACGATACAGTCTTCACACCATAAAAGTTTAGGTTTACGATACAATCTTCACACCATAACAGTTTAGGTTTACGATACAATCTTCACACCATAACAGTTTAGGTTTACGATACAATCTTCACACCATGAGAGTTTAGGTTTACGATACAATCTTCACACCATAAAAGTTTAGGTTTGCGATACAGTCTTCACACCATAAAAGTTTAGGTTTACGATACAATCTTCACACCATAAAAGTTTAGGTTCATGATACGATCTTTATCCGAGTTAGACAAAGAATTATCACATATTAGCACAATTCTGGAGAAACTGAAATAACGTCCTACACAGCGGTTTGTCTGCGAACTTACACTGCTAGAAACCGGGTTTCGATACCCGTGGTGGGCAGAGCACAGATAGCCTATTGTGTAGCTACAAACAAACAAAGCTTCTTCGTTATCGATGTGTGATTTCTAACGATGGTTATTACCCTCAAAGTTAAACTATGTAGCTTTGTGCTTAGTTACTGCACACAGATTTGCTGTTCCCAAATGTGCCAACTGCTTGCTTTACAGATCTGTAAACAAAAAGTTTAAATGCCTACTAACTAGAAACAAAAGTGTTCGTTTTAAATAAAGTACTGATGACAAAGAAACAGTCTGCAAGACTGGCGCTTCAAAGAACACATATGTGGGGTTTAGAGATTATCTCCTGTGAGTGAGGCTAACGACTCTTCGCTCATGCACGAGAGTTCCAGGATCACCGAGGGTTCCGGTACACAACTGGAATGACTCATCCAGATGGAAATCTTTCCTGTATCGCAAACACAATTAGGATCCGAAAATGGATCAATTAACCGGGCCAATCGAAACTTATATATGTTAGAGAAATGGGTGATCTGTGCAGGATACACAGATGTCCAGTTTTGGATGATTTAATCAACTGTCATTCCCCAAATTTCTGGTACAACCTCAGTCGTACCAAATGAATTAAACGTTCATGCAAAGCGTTTCTGATTTTATTTTGTCATTCCCCCACGCGACACGTGATGGTGCGTGGTTAGCATACCAAATTGCAGATCATGTGGTCCAAGGTTCGAGTCCGTATGTGTGCCATTCAGGTTGGAAATAGAAATTATCGTGTGCCATTGAGTCATTTATACATTCAGATTTACCCACACTTGTAGAAGGAGCATACATGATTATTTCTTAACAGACATTAAACGTATTATTGTTACGTAACTCGTTTAAGTTTGGAACACCCACATGTTTCTTTCCTACGTTATTGGAAGCCAAACACTTGGACAAACCGTATAGTAATCAACAAGTATTATGTTACAGGATTTATAAAAACAGAACAGCGTTACGTAACACGTAAGAAGCATGAACATCAAATCGTAAAAAAAATCGTGTTTTTATCTTAGAGGAACAGTAACAACAGTTTCGGATCTCGTCGACACACGAAACGCTAGCTGGCACCATTGTTGGAAGTGACCACGTGCGAGCTTCTCCAAGAATCCATTGTGACGTTTTAAGTGACGAAATTGGACAAATATATATATATCACAAGTTACAGCTCTTACAGTAAGTAAGGTTTGTTTTTAGAACAGGTGCGACGTTTCGATCATTCGCAAGTACACGAGTTTTTAACGGTAAAGAACGTTTTGGTATTTAATCAACAACTCGAAATACTAAGACAATTAATCAGTAAGTAAACTCAAAACGACACTAGGGTAAAAGGTAGTTGGTAGATATAGGGTTATATGAATAAGTGAAACACGCAAGACAAAAAAAAATCACAGCAAATAGTTAAGATGTAAGGCTTATAAGGCTAGAATTTGTGGTTCGATCCCCGCGTAGGACAGAGATCAGATACCCCCTTTGCGCAGCTTTGTACTAGAACAAAAGAACAAACAAAGAATTCTAATTGGATATGAAAAAATATATTTATTGATTTAATTGTTGTTTCCTTTTGATACAACTAGATTTAAAACAAAAGAATCAAATTATTTCGAAACCTTATTTTCAACGTTTTAACTCAGCCTAAAAATACTGATTTCAGAAAAGTCGCCACCTATAATAGTTGTCTAGAAATGTCTGACGATTTTAAGTATTAATCGGGACTAGTTCACAGATTGTAACAACTGTATTTTAGTTTATATTTATTTGAGTAGGCTCGAGAAACGGTAAAGTTACACAGATATGTATAATGAAGGCTAGAACCCCTCTTCAGTCCTCTTCAAGCACATCCTTACACTGTGTTCACTGAAGAAGAATTGTCAACTATTCGAGTTTTGGGTCTCGTTTTCAAAATATTACAGCTTTTGTAGGTGATCCTGAGTGCTAACTACTTAACCTGGATTCAGTAACTATTGGTCTAGGAATAAGAAACAGATTAAAGTTGAAAAACACGATGGCTCTCTCAAATAAACGATTTTGTAACAAATTTTACCATTAGTTTCTAAAATTGTATATTAATAATTGAAATTAAAATTAAGTAGTCTCAGTTATAACAAGCAAACTGCAAAAAGCTTCTTTAATCTCTCTGTCATATAGGACACCAGTTAGATACGCTTGATGCTGGCGGTGTTTTCGGCCCTAAACCCAAGAACACCTGGTTAGGCATGATTAGTAAAATACCAGTAAAATACATAAAGCTTCATGCACCACGTCTATAATATATCACATGTAAAGCTTCATGTACCACGTCTATAATATATCACATGTAAAGCTTCATGTACCACGTCTATAACATATCACATGTAAAGCTTCATGTACCACGTCTATAACATATCACATGTAAAGCTTCATGTACCACGACTATAACATATCACATGTAAAGCTTCATGTACCACGTCTATAACATATCACATGTAAAGCTTCATGTACCACGTCTATAACATATCACATGTAAAGCTTCATGTACCACGACT
>NW_013673859.1:9752-13454 GCF_000517525.1 Limulus polyphemus
ATGTAAAGCTTCATGTACCACGTCTATAACATATCACATGTAAAGCTTCATGTACCACGTCTATAACATATCACATGTAAAGCTTCATGTACCACGACTATAACATATCACATGTAAAGCTTCATGTACCACGACTATAACATATCACATGTAAAGCTTCATGTACCACGTCTATAACATATCACATGCAAAGCTTCATGTACCACGTCTATAACATATCACATGTAAAGCTTCATGTACCACGTCTATAACATATCACATGTAAAGCTTCATGTACCACGTCTATATAAAATATCACATGTAAAGCTTCATGTACCACACCTATAACATTTGGCCAATGTAGTTATTAATATTAAAAATGTTATGTATATGAAATCTATATAATATTATAAATAACTAAAATGCATATTAAATTATTTAACTTATGCTGTATCTAACCTATATAAAAGCCTATGTGTTACGTCACGTCACGCTTGATGTCTCGGTATAGGAGGAGTTATAAAAGCCTAAATACATTTATCTAGATAGAATAGTTCGATTACTGTCTGCCCATTACAATTTTAGTGAAACCCTATAAGTGTAGTGAGTGTTGATATACTAAGCCTAAAGTAAATACTTAGTGTGGGATCACCTAGCCTAGAGTCAAGTGCATAAAATACATGACCATTAGTGTATCAGGGCTAGATTTACCCGTTTCAATCCGCCATAGTTGTGGAGGGTGGCTATGCTAAAGAAAGTTTGCTCAAACAACCAGATCTTAAAAGAAAGGGGGGAAGCTTATAAAGGGAACAAACCAAAGGTGAACGGTTCTTAAATGTGGAAAGATAATCCAAGGAAAGTTAGCACGGAAGTTAAGGAAAGTTAGATGTAACAGATATATTTTTAAATGTCTATGGTGTAATAAATACTTGGACTCCTGTCGGAGAATGTAAGGTCAGAATGAAGAATGTTAACTATATTTCGTATTGATCACACTAATTATGTGACTTATACTGACCACACCAAGGAAAATAACTGTCTTAGCATAACTTACGAAAACAGTATTAACATGTGGGGGGGGGGGGGCTACCCATATGACGAAATAATTCATTTTTAATATTTATAAATAGAAATGGAGAGTATACCTAGTTAGCCATATTGATTGTGAGGTTGACTTTTAGTTTCGCCCTAAGCACCTAGATGGCTCTCATCGGAACTTAATATTAATTATGCTAGACTTGAATAACATGATAGCTTCGAAAGCTTAAATTTGTGCTAGATTATTTATGGTAAGGATAAACTTATGTATTATCCGTGGCTACTATGTTAGATTGTTTATGGTAAGGATAAACTTATGTATTATCCGTGGCTACTATGTTAGATTGTTTATGGTAAGGATAAACTTATGTATTATCCGTAGCTACTAGGTTATATTGTTTATGGTAAGGATAAACTTATGTATTATCCGTAGCTACTACGTGAATTTTCATCACATCCATATTGATCGTAGTTTAGCCGACGTCAACATTCTTAGGGTCAAACTTTAGAGCCAAGAACCAGAATGCAATGATTGATTGTTCTAGAGTAAAGCAACATGGGGGTTATCTGCTCTGTCCACCGCGAGGAACTGACCCTTGACCCTTGTTGTAAGTCCATAAACTTGTTGCTATTCCACCGGGGACAAAACAAAGGTCAAGAGGCCGTCTGTATCACAAAACTCTATCATAGACAAGCTTCTGAACAAGAAACAAAGGGGGCGTTTTCCAGACTAGTTGTTGTCCTTTCGTAATTAATATCGTTGTGATCAATGTAACACAATTTTATGTTTGGTCATTTTGGTAAATTGTATTCTTTAGGTCATTGTGAAGTAACTGCTATGTTTAGGTCAGTGTGACGTATTGCTATGTTTGGTCAGTGTGACATATTGCTATGTTTAGCTCTCTGTAACACAATTTTATGTTTTGGTCAGTTTGGTAAATTGTATTCTTTAGGTCATTGTGAAGTAACTGCTATGTTTGGTCAGTGTGACGTATTGCTATGTTTGGTCAGTGTGATATATTACTATGTTTGGTCAGTGTGACATATTGCCATGTTTGGTCAGTGTGACATATTGCTATGTTTAGCTCTCTATGACACACTGTTTTGTTTTGGTCAGTGTGACCATTGATTTGATCATCACTGTAACATATGAAATGAATTATAAAAATATATATTTTTTATGAAACAAAACGCATTCAGTTAGATAACCGTTTGTTATGAGAGCAGACAAAAGAAAACACAAAAAGAAACTCTTAGCTGCACCTTTAAGTCTATGAGAAACATTATTCAGAACCTCGTCCAGGCCATGAAGCGACTTTGTAACTCGGGTTGGGCACTTTATTAACGCTTAGAGCATCGTCTTAATTATTACTTCAATCCAAATATCGTTACAAAAATAAGTTATGACAACAATAAAACGTACAGGCTGATGGTTAAGTTGTATTGCTTGAAAACACAAAAACTGGCTGATTGCGAGAACGTTGTTAGACGTGGTTTTATAATTCTGTTTACAAACTGATTTATTAAGAAAGAAACAGACATTTTTATTCTTGCGTTGAATGAAAGCAGCTCTAAAAGAAAAAAGAAAAAAAAACCCACAACTTTCTACTTTAAAATCTTCGTGATTCGCTAGATCTGGTGTGCCTTTCCTACTAACGTGCAGGAAAAATGAGCAGTAACTTATCAATAAGATGACCGAACCAATTAGAAAACACTCGCACAAAGCCCCAGGAACGTCCTTGGCAAGAGTTGAACCTCCCCTCCAAAAAAAAAACAACAACAACAAAAACAACACTATTCTAGTGTGAGAAAGTTTAAATCATAGATCGCTACGCTCGAGCTCCAGAGAAATTCATTTTCACGTAGTATAAATAACTCTACTCCTTTTATAAAGAAAATGCGTCATCGCATAACCCATAATTACGTGTTTCTTTTCAGCGGGTTTTCACACACACACACGTTTGTACACCAGCACGTGTAGTAGTAGGGGGATCTGTTTGGAGAAAAACTTATTAAAAACTCTCACATTCTACACGTGTATTTTTATGTCGCTCACTGCTGGCGGGGTCCACATATTGTTTCGTATTGAGTTGAAGTCATGTTGTCTGTTGCGATACTCAGCTGAAAGAACCGACCAATCAAATTAAGTGAAACTACGCTCTTTTATGTAAAATTCTTGTTTGTTTCTTGTTAAACACGAAGCTACACAGTGGGATATATGTGGCGTGTCAACCACGGGTATCGAACCGGGTTTTGGTCGTTATAATCCTTCAGATTTAGCGCTGAGCAACTGGGGGCCATGTGAAATACAGGGGGGGGGGTCCCAGCATTAAATATTGAAGTTAATTACAATAGTGATTGTTATTTTTGTTTTATTACTGCACGCTGCCCAAAGCGGATACACGAACCCCGGATTTTTAGTGTTCTAAGTCCGTAAACTTATCAGGGACTGTGGGACGAAGAATGGCACGGACCCACAGGCAACGTGGTACACACGTAGTAGAACCCTATGTGTACAAGTCCCAACTACAGTCCAGAGATAATGCCTACACTATAAACTCTAACTTGATTTATAATTTACCAAATACATTATAACTTTCTGCTCTCACACAAACAAAAGACATCTCAGTGTAGAAAAACAACAAGTCCAGCTTAGTTCCGTTTTCCTGATGAACACTCTTATCA
>NW_013673859.1:14454-22002 GCF_000517525.1 Limulus polyphemus
CCTGATGAACACTCTTATCAATATCTCGACATCAGCCTCACAGGACAATAAACACCCTTACCAACATCAAGACATTAGCCTCACAGGACAATAAACACCCTTACCAACATCAAGACATTAGCCTCACAGAACAATAAACACCTTTACCAACACCTCGACATTAGCCTCACAGGACAATAAACACCCTTACCAACACCTCGAAATCAGCCTCACAGGACAATAAACACCCTTACCAACATCAAGACATTAGCCTTACAGGACAATAAACACCCTTACCAACACCTCGACATTAGCTTCACAGGACAATAAACACCCTTACCAACACCTCGACATCAGCTTCACAGGACAAACACCCTTATCAACATTTCGACAGGTCATCTAAACACAGATTGTAACAGGTCATCTGAACACAGATTGTAACAGGTCATCTAAACACAGATTGTAACAGGTCATCTGAACACAGACTGTAATAGGTCATCTAAACACAGATTGTAACAGGTCATCTGAACACAGACTGTAACAGGTCATCTAAATACAGATTGTAACAGGTAATCTAACCACAGATTGTAACAGGTCATCTGAAAACAGATTGTAACAGGTCATCTGAACACAGATTGTAACAGGTCATCTAAACATAGATTGTAACAGGTCATCTAACCACAGATTGTAACAGGTCATCTGAAGACAGACTGTAACAGATTGTAACTTTGTCTCCCATCGAGACATTGAGTGGTGTAACTGGGATGGGAAAGAAACAGAAGAATGTGAATTGTCATAGCTTTAATTATCTTAGCAACACCCTAGCAACATCCTAACAACATCCTAGCAACACCCCAGCAACATCCTAACAACATCCTAACAACACCCCAGCAACATCCTAGCAACACCCTAACAACATCCTAGCAACACCCCAGCAACATCCTAGCAACACCCCTAGAAACATCCTAACAACATCCTAGCAACATCCCAGCAACATCCTAGCAACACCCTAGCAACATCCACGTAGGAAGGAATGGAAAGTTCATGTTTAACAAAAAACTAAAAGGCTTTGTGTTTTCGATGAAAATACCGTATTAAAATAGCATTATAGCAATAAAATCAAATACGTTATACGTGAACAAACGAGATATTACTGTAGGTTTGTTTGTTTCATATTTTATCACAAAGAGCTGGCTATCTGTGTATGATCGTCTCTGCTTGTAAACGGACATATTAAAGAAAGGGCAGCTGGTCGACAAAACCCGCCGCCAACTCTTGGGTTACTCTTGGTTGAATAGGAGAATTTAACCTTTAATCCTATAAAGTGTGGAAACACGTTTTGTAGCAACGGGACATAAACCCTGAATCTTCAGATTCGCAGTCCGGTCACTCTAAAAACTATAACACGCTCGGTCCTTTTTATTGCAGGATTGAACTGTATAACACTAATATCACAATGATGCCCAGTTTATATACCATTTCTATGGAAGTTATTGAACTGTATAACCCTAATATCACAATGATGCCCAGTTCATATACCATTTCTATGGAAGTTATTGAACTGTATAACCCTAATATCACAATGATGCCCAGTTCATATACCATTTCTATGGAAGTTATTGAACTGTATAACCCTAACATCACAATGATGCCCAGTTCATATACTATTTCTATGGAAGTTATTTTATATATAAACTATTAAAAACAAACAAATCATTAAGAGCACCACTAAGATATATTATTAAAGTAAAGAAAAACTTCGAGTCTAAAAAATAAAATAAAATAGAACAAATTATGAAAAATTTCAATTTAACTTTCAAAGTAAAAATGCATTCAATTTGAATAATCAGTTTTTGGAAGTAAAAAAAAAAACACACTTAGATCTTTGAATATATACATATATATACTGAGAAATAGTTAAAATGAACTAATGTGTTTGTTAAACTCCCGCTGTTCGATACATCTATAATTCACATGTTGTTGTTTTCAAAAGTTTCATCAATAACTTTATTCGTGTTTTATATCTCCATTCTGGCGATGATAACTCTGTGTGGAAACGAAACCCCTTCTAGACGACGTCTGTGTATATAACGGCTTTACATGCAAATATTCTCAACAACAAGAGTAGCTGTCAGCTACATTTGGCATAGCTAGCGGCTTCTTCAGCCCTGTTTAACAAGAACAAGAAATATTCGTGTACACTTGAAGAGAAACAGATCAAATCCCATTATCCGATCCTGTATTGAACACAACTGAACTCCAGATAACAATTCAACCTGCCGGACAAGGAACTTTGATCCGGAACAAACGCTATTGTCAGCAGCACACAAGGACGGTCCCAAATCAATCAGTCCACTGTCTTTCCCCGTTTTATTCTGTAGTGAAATATTCAGTTGAATAATTCAGCACACACGAGAAAATCACGTCTTGTTTATGCTAATACTAAACAAAATCTTTCAGGTCTTTCCTAGAAATTGGTTTAGTTTTCCATCCTACAACACAATATTCTGTCTGGTTGTCAGTTACAAACAAAACTTTTTTTAAGCTTTGAACAAACTTAACATAATCATATCACTAAGCATAGAGATTCCTAAAATCTCGCGAAAAACATTTATATTTTTTGGTTTTTTTTTTGTAAAAACGAAAAACAAAGTGTATGTCGAAATTTACCCATTAATGACTAAGTTTGAAAGGGTAATTAAAATAAGTTTCATTTTTATTTGAAGTACAGCCTAGAACGTAGATAAATAAATGTGATGAATGAAAAACCACGTGTGTAAACTATAAACGTTTTGACCACCTTCTGTAAACACCTTGATTAAATAATGTACCATCTGGAACATTCAATAAATGTGTGTTGAGTTCACACTTTTTACGGCAAAAGAGCTCCCCCCCCCCTCCAAAAAAAGTGTGAATTTATAACCTAAAGAGATTTTAAACGTTGGGAAATATCAAACTTTTTAAGAAGCCATTTTTGTTTTAGCACAAAGCTACATAATGGACTACGTGTAATAGTCCACTGTGGGGAATCTAATTCCGGATTTTAACGTTGTAAGTCGGTCAACTTATCGCTGATCCACTAAGAAACGTTTAGAAGCCCAATTCTTACAAAATATGTACGTTTGGCAGATTTAATGTCGTTTTAAACAAACTTTAATTGTGGTCATGATATTTTATAATTATCATGAATTATCTTAACGTAAATATTAAGTTTTTTGGTGTGATTTTTTCCCCTAATTTTCACACAGCACTTACATTACTTCCATTCCAGTTAAATTCACCTTTTTAAATACATAACAGGAGTGTGATAATTTATTTGTTCTAAATTCACACCTTTAAGGGTGTGAATTCGTGCCTGTAAGAAAAAAGGGGTGTTAATTGGAATCACAATTTCTTTAAGTGACATCTATATGTGATTTTATGTTTTTCATCTGACATATCTTAACTGTGGTTTATATTTCATCTGACATCTTAACTGTGGTTTATATTTCATCTGACACATCTTAACTGTGGTTTATATTTCATCTGACACATCTTAACTGTGGTTTATATTTCATCTGACATATCTTAACTGTGGTTTATATTTCATCTGACATATCTTAACTGTGGTTTATATTTCATCTGACGTATCTTAACTGTGGTTTATATTTCATCTGACATATCTTAACTGTGGTTTATATTTCATCTGACATATCTTAACTCCACAGTTAAGATATGTCAGATGAAATATAAACCACTTTATATTTCATCTGACATATCTTAACTGTGGTTTAATGATCTCCGAACACAACGACATATTTGTCTCTTTGAAAAGCATCGACATAGTTTGTCCGAAAACAAAGTTTTTTGGAAATATATTTTAGTATTTATTCATCAGTTCTCCTCAACCCTCTCTTGATTAGAGCACGCCAACCAATCTCTGGGAAACGAAAAATTGTCACTACAGTAACGCCCTCTCGCAGCAGAGGACAAACACGCAACTCCATGGGCCTATTTTATATCAGAGTAGCCACAGGAACTCGAAGTATGGATTAATCAACTCTCGTGAGATTGCAATCATGGCGTGACTCTACCGGATTCTCGGGTGATGTGGGAACCAGGGGCAACTAATTGAAAAAACGAAGAATAAGAAGAAGCTTCACTGTAGATGATGATCTGCTTATTAAAGGATATTCCCTTCAAAGAGCTCTTCTTTAATAAAAATGTTTCCTGTCGGTTTGATCTGAAATTTGCTAGACTTTACTGAGAGAAAATACAATGATTTCAGTTTTGGTTTCAAGAACGAGGGACACATTCACGGAACTAAATTTCTCTGAAAACGTATTTGTTTGTTCAGTTTCTATTACACTAACTAACGGTTTGTTTGTTCAGTTTCTATTACACTAGAAACTGAACAAACAAACCGTTAGTTATTCACACTAACTAACGGTTTGTTTGTTCAGTTTCTATTACACTAACTAACGGTTTGTTTGTTCAGTTTCTATTACACTAACTAACGGTTTGTTTGTTCAGTTTCTATCACACTAACTAACGGTTTGTTTGTTCAGTTTCTTTTACACTAACTAACGGTTTGTTTGTTCAGTTTCTATTACATTAACTAACTAACGGTCTGTTTGTTCAGTTTCTATTACACTAACTAACGGTTTGTTTGTTCAGTTTCTATTACACTAACTAACGGTTTGTTTGTTCAGTTTCTATTACACTAACTAACGGTTTGTTTGTTCAGTTTCTATCACACTAACTAACGGTTTGTTTGTTCAGTTTCTATTACACTAACAAACGGTTTGTTTGTTCAGTTTCTATTACACTAACTAGCTGTTTGTTTGTTCAGTTTCTATTACACTAACTAACGGTTTAGATCCCCTTGGTGTATATAGCCCAGCTCTTCAATTGTAAACAAAGGTAACGACAAAAATCTAAACCAGAGTCTAAAAATATTCGATTTTACTAAATAACAAACTTGTCCCTAATTTCTCCAATTCTAAACACTTTTCTGAGTAATAATTGGAAAGGTATTAAGCACGATCAAAACTAACTAGTATTTGTCTGGGACAAAAGCTTTCATGCAAATAACGTTAAGGGAGACGCAGTCAGTGTGTGTGCGACAAATTGAAAGAGTAATGTGTTTCAGAAGCAAACGAAACCTCTCAATAGAAAAATAATAAATATCTGACTGAAATGGTCGAACTTGTGAGAGACTAAAATGTAGGAAGGAAACGGTGACTGTCCAGATATAATTTGACTTTCAGCCTTAAGGATATCCACAAGCTTAGTGGAATGACCGTTAGGGGAAAGGAAATGAGTTTGTTTGTAATTAAGCACAAAGCTACACAGTGGGCTATCTGTGCTCTTCTCACTGCGGTTATCGAAACCCGAATTCTAGCGTTGTAAGTCCGCAGACATGCCGCTGTGCCACTGGGGGGGGGGGGGACAGAAAAGGAAATGTGTTTGTTTGTAATTAAGCACAAAGCTACACAGTGGGCTATCTGTGCTCTGCCCACCACGGTTATCGAAACCCGGTTTCTAGCGATGTAAGTCCGCAGACATGCCGCTGTGCCACTGGGGGGGGGGGGGGAAGGAAATGAAAAGAGCAAAACTGAAACCTATCTACCTTGGGACTAGGTAAGCATATATATATATATTTCTAATAGTGATAACGTACACACAGTAATTACGGACGACAGAGTTAAGTGAAAAGCTGCCCACGGGCTATATAAGCACAGCCGTCCTTAACTTTGAGCTGATTGACGAGAGGGAAGGCGGTTAGCCCATGGCACCCACCGCTAACTTTTGAGCTACACTTGTGTGATATAATAGTAGGATTTGACTGTCACTCTTATGTTACACCCCGGCCCGAAAGTGACAGAGAGCTCTTGTACCAACAGAACGCGAACCATGAACCCTTGGATCCATATTCCAGCTCGCTAACCATAAAATTACACATGGCCATATGTACAAAAGTGGACAAAAAGAGGTGCAGAAGTACCTTCAAACACCCACTCAGCAGATTTTGGATTTACATAATATACGCACATGAAGGAAGTAAGCAGATTATGGTTTCTGGGGTCAATGTCCGCAGCCGGCAAACCACGTCATGGTATTTAGGGTTAACTTTCTCACACACATAATTAGAAAATGGTGGTTAATTTCGACAATATAAACACGTGTAATGAGGAAATCATGTCTTCCGGGGTCAGTTTATACACTTACAGTCCCAGGTCAGGTTATCTCGAACGTCTTATATCCCAAATAAAGTACCTTGCATTCTGACCTAATAACGCTCGACTGTACATATCTATATAGTTATATTTATAGTTTATAATATCATATATCATTATATCTGTATAATTAGAAGCATCGTTATACCATTAGAACTGAGACTGCTGGAACCATACTGGTTAGTTTTTATAGCATGTAATTTTAATAGGCTTAAGAACTGAGAAAAGGTCTATTGATATTACTATTTGAACTATACAGGAGAAATATATAATTATTAACTTAATAACATGTACTTAATATCAGTTGGTAATTAGACAAGGTTGATATTCTTTGATAGAAATAAAGAGTGATATATGATAGTTTCTAATAGTCATTGAGGGTGGTTGATGATATCAGATTTCTATCTTATTTTAAGGGTGGTTGATGATATGAGGTTTCTATCTTATTTTAAAGGTGGTTGATGATATGAGGTTTCTATCTTATTTTATCAACCACCCTTAAAATAAGATAGAAATCTGATATCATCAACCACCCTTATATCAGATTTCTATCTTATTTTAAGGGTGGTTGATGATATCAGATTTCTATCTTATTTTAAAGGTGGTTGATGATATCAGGTTTATATCTTATTTTAAGGGTGGTTGATGATATCAGATTTCTATCTTATTTTAAGGGTGGTTGATGATATCAGATTTCTATCTTATTTTGAGGGTGGTTGATGATATCAGATTTCTATCTTATTTTAAGACACTAAAGCTATTTATCATGTCCACAACCGGCTATAGACATTGAGTGGTAGTGAGATCTGGGACGTTCTGGTCTAATTATTAACAGCATATAACACCACCTAGGTATAATTATTAACAGTCTCTAACACCACCTCGGTCTAATTATTAACAGAATATAACACCACCTTGGTCTAATTATTAACAGCATATAACACCACCTTGGTCTAATTATTAACAGTCTCTAACACCACCTTGGTCTAATTATTAACAGCATATAACACCACCTTGGTCTAATTATTAACAGTCTCTAACACCACCTTGGTCTAATTATTAACAGCATATAACACCACCTATGTCTAATTATTAACAGCATATAACACCACCTTGGTCTAATTATTAACAGTCTCTAACACCACCTTGGTCTAATTATTAACAGCATATAACACCACCTTGGTCTAATTATTAACAGCATATAACACCACCTATGTCTAATTATCAACAGTCTCTAACACCACCTCTGTCTAATTATTAACAGTCTCTAACACCACCTTGGTCTAATTATTAACAGCATATAACACCACCTATGTCTAATTATCAACAGTCTCTAACACCACCTCTGTCT
>NW_013673859.1:22470-31471 GCF_000517525.1 Limulus polyphemus
TAACACCACCTAGGTCTAATTATTAACAGTCTCTAACACCACCTTGGTCTAATTATTAACAGCATATAACACCACCTAGGTCTAATTACTAACAGCATATAACACCACCTTGGTCTAATTATTAACAGTCTCTAACACCACCTTCGTCTAATTATTAACAGTCTCTAACACCACCTTGGTCTAATTATTAACAGTCTCTACTAGGTACTAGTTTGTTTTTTATGTCGTACTAATCTGCTGCCGTCTTCATGGAAATCCTGAAAGGATTCGATCCTGGGTCGTCTTGACAGAGAGGCTGATGTGCTACACACACACACTCTAATTACTAATTAATATTTAGTTATATGATCACGACAACGAGTACATAATGTTGGTTGTTATAGTTTTAAAATTTGTTTAATGATACATATTGCTGGTTGTTATAGTCTGAAATTTTATGTTTGTTAGTCTTACATATTGTTGGTTATTATGTATTATATATATATATTAATCACTATTCTTTATTATCTTTGTTTTCAGAAGTTTAAAAATCTATTGTTTTTAATCTGACAGACGGCAAAAAATACAGCTTATAATTTTTAAAGTCACTAACTCGTACAGACGGAATTCAGTCTGTCACATTTGAAAGCATGTTTCACTTATTTATCTTAATGTGAGCAAGTTGTATAAATAACAACACTCACTACACTTATAAGGTTTCAAGTTGTATAAATAACAACACTCACTACACTTATAAGGTTTCAAGTTGTATAAATAACAACACTCACTACACTTATAAGGTTTCAAATTGTATAAATAACAACACTCACTACACTTATAAGGTTTCAAGTTGTATAAATAACAACACTCACTACACTTATAAGGTTTCAAGTTGTATAAATAACAACACTCACTACACTTATAAGGTTTCAAATTGTATAAATAACAACACTCACTACACTTATAAGGTTTCAAGTTGTATAAATAACAACACTCACTACACTTATAAGGTTTCAAGTTGTATAAATAACAACACTCACTACACTTATAAGGTTTCAAATTGTATAAATAACAACACTCACTACACTTATAAGGTTTCAAGTTGTATAAATATACACAAAACGCCTGTTTAGTCCCCAAAACTTGAGTTATAGAAGTTACAACTTAATCTCGAACCAGGTTTGACTATGTTATCAGTTTCATTAACGCTGAGTCTACTATTTTCGTTGCTGTCACGATATATCATAGTCTATTCCTAGTATAATCATTTTGAAAAAAAAAAGATCCACCCACTTTCATTCTTAGCCAATGAACACAGAGTGCAACGTTAGTATTATATCAATTTTTGATTCTAGATTGAATATCTCTTTTTTTTTTTACTTACAGATAGCTTGTGTGGTTAAATTCTCATTGATATAATTATTCACTCTCTTTCTAATTTAGGGTTGTTGCTTTTTTTTTGGCTAAAACAATTTTCAATAGATACGGTGCACAGAGATTTGGAATATGTGAACTAAAAATAAATAATAGTATTGGATAACAAATATAAGTAGGAAATAGGCGTAACTAGTGGTAAGTACGTAAATTCTCCAACTTTTTTCTCTCTTACTTGTTATTTTTGTTCGTACCCTCATTTATTAATTCTTTAATTTCATTCACTCTTCTGAGTTTTACTAATATTCACGTTACTGACTGTGACGTCACAAGAAAAGGAATACATTATACATATCCTTACAGAAAAGTGAAATATCGTTAACAGCGAGGGCAATCAACAATGGATTCTAATATTATTTATTAGTAAGATCGTAAGAAAAGCATATTTAATTAACTATACTCATTACCAGGTTTAGTTTTAGTTTTAGGTAGCTTGCTCTGATCGGAAGTTAAAATTAATTAGTTTGTTCTAGTTTCGGACGATGCTGACGTCCCGTGCATAACAAAGCAGACTAATGTTTAAGGAACTCATTTCTGAGCTTTTCAAGTTGGGTCTTGCAGAAAATGTTACCGGTGCCGAGAGTACGGAAAAGAGTCATCAATTTCAACCAGAATATGGCTCGAGTAGCAGAGGTTTCATGGTTGAGATGTGTTGCACGTGAAGCGTGTGTTTACGACTTATCCTGAATGAAGTACAGACGCTTTTCGAGACTAACTTCGAGCTATTTACAAAATGGGAAGCCTAAAGTGACAAATACTTATCAAAACACAAAGAACACATAAAAGTCATAATGAATGTAAAAATTAGTTATTATTATGAAAATTAAAACAGCATTTATTCTCGAACGCACGATCACTCCTTTCAACAAGTGCCAGCGATACCCCTAAGATTCACAAATAAAATACAAAATAATCGCGATACAATTTAGTAACATCGAAACAAGTAAATTTTTAGTACAACACTGTGCTAAACTCAAATGTCGTATAGTTTGTATCCTGTTGAGACACTCTCATCACAAGGTCCTAATACTCCTCACTTTAAAAACACAGCTCGTATAGTTTGTATCCTGTTGAGACACTCTCATCACAAACTGCTAATACTCCTTACTTTAGAAACACAGCTCGTATAGTTTGTATCCTGTTGGGACACTCTCAGCACAAACTGCTAATACTCCTCACTTTAAAAACACAGCTCGTATAGTTTGTATCCTGTTGGGACACTCTCATCACAAGGTGCTAATACTCCTCACTTTAAAAACACAGCTCGTATAGTTTGTATCCTGTTGAGACACTCTCATCACAAACTGCTAATACTCCTCACTTTAAAAACACAGCTCGTATAGTTTGTATCCTGTTCAGACACTCTCATCACAAGGTGCTAATACTCCTCACTTTAAAAACACAGCTCGTATAGTTTGTATCCTGTTGGGACACTCTCGGCTCTCACACGTCTTATTTCAACAACGTATATTTTACACAGACACAAGTTTTTGTTATTACTATGTAAAATTAGCTGGCAACTTACCAGAGAAGGTGACGTCACGTCAGTGGTATCGCATGGCAACTCTTATGAAATGACTCTACTCGACGAGTCTCAAACTGCTCTGCTGAGAACGTTTTCTCGACCATATTTACATGTGTACCGACGTTGAAAGTGATTTACTTTTGACAATCTGAGAGGGAGAATAGGTTAGGTGGAGAAAATTTACGAAGACTTGACATTTTACGAGCTTCTTCCGACACACTTGTCAAGAAAGTTGGCGACTTCGTTGCACCAACGCTTATAACAGCTGGAACTTTCATGCATAACTCCTGTGTTATTCAAACAATTACTTTTAACTTCCTAGCAAAATGAAAATCGCATTCCATATTTTACGTAAGCCCAGCACTGTATATTATATTTTCCGTAAATCTAGCACTGCATATTATATTCAAACTGTCTATAATGTACATAAATAATACATGTTCCCAGATACATACAACCAGCACTGTATATTATATTTTACGTAAACTTAGCACCGAATATCATACTTTACGTAAAACCAGCACTGTATATTATATTTTACATAAGCCCAGCACTGTATATTATATTTTCCGTAAGTCCAGCACTGCATATTATATTCAAACTGTCTATAATGTACATAAATAATACATGTTCCCAGATACGTACAACCAGCACTGTATATTATATTTTACGTAAACCTAGCACTGAATATCATACTTTACGTAAAACCAGCACTGTATATTATATTTTACGTAAATCTAGCACTGAATATCATACTTTACGGAAGCCCAGCAGTGTATATTATATTTTCCGTAAGTCCAGTACTGCATATTATATTTAAAATGTCTATAAAGTACATAAATAATACATGTTCCCAGACACGTAAAACCAGCACTGTATATTATATTTTACGTAAACCTAGCACTGAATATCATACTTTACGTAAGCCCAGCACTGTATATTACATTTAAAATGTCTATAAAGTACATAAATAATACATGTTCCCAGGTACAAGTTCTTCACATAGTTCATAAATCACGAACAGGGCCAGCGATACCTTAATTGGCACCCAAGGCAGAAATTAAGGCTGAACCCCTATTCACACAAGAGCCCTCAAGAATTTGGCACCCTAATATGTTGCCTATCAGAAACACCAGCCCTCATCACAAAAGGTCGACTGTATTATTATCTTTTCTTTACTTGGACTACATGCACTGTTTTCATCATTGCTGAAAGATGGAACAGGAAAAGTGAGAGAAACGGGTTCTGGATTATTTGGATTCACTGAATGGCTAATTTTATGCTCCTGTTTAGTTTTTCGTCACTATTTAACATTTATAATCCAAAAGAAGAGTCCATGATGCAAAAGCTACCGGTTTTAAAACACCCTCTGGTGTAATGGCCTTGTTCGTTAACCTAAGAATGTGATGAAATTAATAAAAAGTTGTCCCTCAACATTTAAACAATACTTGTATTTCATCTATCTTGTCTAAAAGAAACTGTTGTTTTCTCGTAAGAACATTTATTTCTTCATCTATCTTCCCTCATCCTTTCCAATAAATAATGTATTCATTTTTCATCTATCTTCCCTCGTCCTTTCCAATAAATAATGTATTTATTTTTCATCTATCTTCCCTCGTCCTTTCCAATAAATAATGTATTCATTTTTCATCTATATTCCCTCGTCCTTTTCAATAAATAATATAATTATTTTTCATTTATCTTCCCTCGTCCTTTTCAATAAATAATGTATTCATTTTTCATCTATCTTCCCTCATTCTTTTCAATAGCCCCCCAGTGGCACAGCGGTATGTCTGCGGACTTACAACACTAGAATCCGGGTTTCGATACCCGTGGTGGGCAGAGCATAGATAGCCCTTGTGTAGCTTTGTGCATAATTAAAAACAAAACATATTTTCAATAAATAATATATTTATTTTTCATCTATTTTCCCTCGTCCTTTTCAACAAATAATGTATTTATTTTTCATTTATCTTCCCTCGTCCTTTTCAATAAATAATATATTTATTTTCCATCTATCTTCCTTCGTCCTTTTCAATAACTAATGTATTAATTTTTCATTTATCTTCCCTCGTCCTTAGTTCTCAGTTTAGTTTGTTTTGATTTCTCTCTTTGCATCGGATCCATTTTCGTTCATCCATTTGTTTCCTGCTACATCTTTCTTGTAGTTTTACTTCATGTTATTACAACGAAAAATCCCCCAGATGGTTTGGAACACGCAGAATTTTCATCAAGTGTTTACAACTGTTATTTAATATTCCAATCAGAGTAAACTACGTAGTCAGAGTCAACCTAAAAATCAACCTGTCCATCAGTATAGCTAATTAAACATGTTATTATTACGTAAGACTAGAATGGTTGGGCATCCAACGAAAGCCAAGTTTTAATCCAAACCTTGAAAGTCAATCTAAGTTGTGTTTCGAAGTTAATCCACCAGAAACTCCGAAAGTGGAAGGAACCTTTAAATAGTCGTACCAAAAAAAAAACTGATAAACTCACTTGCTGGAAACTTTCATTATAATCTTTTGTGTTTAGACCACAACATCAATAACTATTCAGTTCAAGTTTCGTTATTAGCAAACCACGATTTCACGAATATGATATATATATACACGATATACACATACGTGTATTTCTTATATTATGTTAATTCTCTCCGTTGTGTGTGCGCGACAATAAACTAGTGATAGGTTTTTCGTTCAATGAAGCAGAAAATAAAAGTATAAAATGTGTTTACAAAACGAGAGAGGGCGCTCTTTATCTGGCTTTTAATGAATCTAAACGGAGTACAATATTGGCTAATCTTTAATGGGAAAATGAAAGGAAACAAGCCTTCTTTACTGAATTCCCATATTTCAATGTTTATGGTTCGTTTGTTTCAGTTTTTCGGACGTAGCTGCATAATGGCTACATTTACGCATTCCCGACTCTAATTTTGAAGAGGTAGACTACAGACAAATATTCAACTGTAAACTCTTGAGTTATTCCTATAAGGTACCCACCGCCTCAAAGCGTGGAGCGCGCGTCATGTTTTTTGCAGCATCGAAACGCGAATCACGAATCTCCGGATTCACAGTCTGAGCACGGTAACTACTAGGCCACACCCAGCTAAATACTCATCACACGTATAAGTAAGAAACAGAAACAGCCAAGTGTTGCGGTCTGTACGCCATCTTAGAAGTTGCTACAATATATTTACTCTACAGTATTTCAATTTCGTGAAATATAAATAAAGAAATTAACACCAAAGTTGTTGGGTTTTATTCCCAGCTGAAAAGTAAATATCTAAGATAATAAATATAAATTAGCATTCTCACACTACTTCTGTCAAGATTCACTTCATGAAACCTTTAACTTGGTATTCGTTATTAATTGAATACGTACAAAGAATGTGAATTGATAATATTCATTCTTCAATAATTCGTCTCTTATCTGGCATTCTTGACGTGTTTTGCTATTCGAGAAATATCCTTATGAGACCGAGTACTAAAAGAAACAGTCTAGGCTGTAGGACAAACGGGCACATTGGAGGCCTGATATGTCTATACAGAGTTAATAAGAAATATTACGTCATTAGATACCCTGCCTCTCGGCCGCCCCACTCACTCTTACAAACACGGCTTCCTAATTCTCTTTTCTATGTCTTTTTTTTTTTATCGAGTTCATGTTCTCTTAGTATTTAGGGAGAGACAAAAGACAACAACAAAATTTCCCAATACAAGCGTGGCGCTGCTCTCACTTGAAGTGGTTGTAGATGTTCGGTGTATGATTTACTAACAGAAGAAAGTAAGAAAATATGAGGCGAAGAAGAGGAAAATGATAAGTAGTTTGATGTTTATGTTACCAGGTTTACAGTACCACATACTGGTGTTACCAGGTTTACAGTACCACATAATAGTGTTACCAGGTTCACTGTACCACATAATGGTGTTACCAGGTTTACAGTACCACATAACGGTGTTACCAGGTTCACTGTACCACATAATGGTGTTACCAGGTTTACAGTACCACATCATGGTGTTATCAGGTTCACTGTACCACATAATGGTGCCAGCAGGTTTACAGTACCACATAATGGTGTTACCAGGTTCACTGTACCACATAATGGTGTTACCAGGTTCACTGTATCACATAATGGTAATACCAAGTACCATAACTATACGTTGCGTGTCGTTACAGGTGGCAGAAAAAGTATGATTTAGTTCGGATATTCGTTCAAGGCTACACAAGGGTTATCTGAACTAGCCATCCTTAATTGAACTGATAGACAGATGGAAGACAATTATTTAACAACACCCACCGCCAACTCTTGGACTATTGTAATCGAAAAGAGGGACTCGATTGTCATTCTTATAACGGATATCCAGTCCCAAAATGTGGGTCCACAGTCCAGTAGGGCAACCACTAGGCCACGCCCAGACCAGAAATAACGGTAATCTATGTTTTGATTCTATACCTGTAAAGAGATTGAACCTTGAATTATAACGCTTGAAGCCCTCAAACTTACCGCTCTCAAAACATTAGTATGGTTGGTTTTCTCCAGATAAGCGTTATGTCAACCACTTTTAACGTTACTTAAAATAATAAACCGTTTTGTTTAAATAAACAGAGAAACTGTAATCGGGAAGTATATAGTTAATAACCGAACATTCTCAGCAACGCCTCTTAATGAAAAGACAGAAGGCAGGTGTCGCCTCCAGCAAAGAAACACCCAGACTTTAACCACATAAAATAAATCTTGGACTTTAAGGATCTACCAGGAATTTCCAAACCATCTGGTGAAGTAACTTAGATATATTCTCCAGATGAGGACGGTGAAAGTAAGTTTAGAGAAACTTTACTGGCGCAGCTGACAAGAAATGTTGTGAAACAGGAAGGAAGTTTTAAACATTACAGGAAATGGTCATTCTGTAAGCTACGAACGAATTCCTTTAAACAGTCTCTTTATGGACTTGAAATCGGAAAATTCTATTTTCAGTAGTGAACAGAAAGAAGGGTTATTGAAACTCAGAAGTTCGTCTAAAACGTTTCACTGTGTGTGTGAACACGCTTACCCACACTGTTAACAGAGTGTTACTATAATTTACTTAAACTACATATCACAACCTTAGATGGAGACTATTAGGATTACGGCCGAAAACATCGTTAACAGCGAGGGTACCGAAGTAATAAGCATTTCATTCTAATCTTCATACGCAGAAACGTATATTTAATCAACAATAATGATTGCCAGGTTGATTTTTAGATTCACTCTAAGCGCGTAATTTGCTCTATTTGGAACTTAATATTAATTAACGTTCCATCCCCTTTTCTTTATATTTTAGCTTATAATATGCTTCTTTCTTTGGAAAATTCCTAGTAGGGACATATGTGGTGCCTGAAATCATTAATTCGAAGCTGAAGAGAGAGGATTGTAACTTCCAGCTAATTAGTGTATGGAAACATATACTTAACGAACAACTTCGGAAAATTTACCTAAATGAAACATTTTGCAATAAATATATTGTTTTAGAGCCCATGTGAACCCATCTATAAATGAACCTTTGCTTCTTTGCCCTTTACCTATTTGCACGTTATTCAGCGAGAGTGCTAAGCTGGTTGTAATTTTTATTATCCTTTATACGGTCTAACATTATCCTTTCGTTAGACCGTATAAAGGATAATGTTAGACCGTATAAAGGATAACGTTAGACCGTATAAAGGATAACGTTAGACCGTATAAAGGATAACGTTATACCGTGTAAAGGATAACGTTAGACCGTATAAAGGATAACGTTAGACCGTATAAAGGATAACGTTAGACCGTGTAAAGGATAACGTTAGACCGTATAAAGGATAACGTTAGACCGTATAAAGGATAATGTTAGACCGTATAAAGGATAACGTTAGACCGTATAAAGGATAACGTTAGACCGTATAAAGGATAATGTTAGACCGTATAAAGGATAATGTTAGACCGTATAAAGGATAACGTTAGACCGTATAAAGGATAACGTTAGACCGTATAAAGGATAATGTTAGACCGTATAAAGGATAACGTTAGAACGTATAAAGGATAACGTT